>NC_051423.1:6836378-6838878 GCF_015228065.2 Penaeus monodon | reverse complement strand
AGGAGGAGGAGGAGGAGGAGGAGGAGGAGGAGGAGGAGGAGGAGGAGGAGGAGGAGGGGGAAAGGAGGAGGAAGAGGAGGGGAGGAGGAGGAGGATAAGGAGGAGGATAAGGAGGAGGATAAGGAGGAGGATAAGGAGGAAAAGGGAGGAGAAAGAGGATAAAGAGGTTTAAAAGAGGAGAAGGAGGAGAAGAAAGAAAATGAGAAGGAGGAGAGAGAGAGAGAGAGGAGTAAAGACGAAGAGAAATAACAGGAGAAAAAGAAGAGAATGAAAAAAAAAAAATACAAGAAAGAAACAAAAGCAAAAGCAACAACACCAACAAAAGAAAAACCGCAAAGAACAAGAATCAAGCCGGAGGGGCGGAGGGTGAGACGTCGAATCCCCCGACGTCCCACCCTGTCTCCGATCGCACTGATGGCCTTTTATTTTTACAGCTGCGTCGGTCTCCGGCGCCGGCGGAGGAATACACGCGGGGACTGTTTTTGGTCCGTTTGGGGGATTGGGACTACTTTTTGTGTTTGTTGTTTGTCGTTGTTGTTGTTGAGGGTTTAGGTTGTAGTTTTTGTAGTTGTGGCTGTTGGAGGTTGAGGTTGATGTTGTAGTTTTTGTTGTGGCTGTTGCTGTTAGGTTGATGTTGTAGTTGTTGTAGTTGGGCTGTTGCTGTTGAGGTGATGTTGTAGTTGTTGTAGTTATGGCTGTTGGAGGTTGATGTTGTAGTAGTTTTTTTGTTGTTGTAGTTGTAGTAGTTGTGTTGTTGTTATTGTGGTTTTTGTTTGTTGTAGTTGTTGTGGCAGTTTTCTTGTTGTAGTTGTTGGGTTTTTGTGTTATTTGTAGTAGCTGTAGGTGTTGTTGTCGTTGTTGTAGTTGTGTTGTTGTTGTAGTTGTGTTGTTGTAGTTGTTGCTGTAGTTTTGACTGTTGTTGATATTGTTGTAGTCATTGTTCTTGTAGTTGTTGCTGCTTTGTTGCTTTTATTATTATTGTTTGCTTTTTTATTTTTGTTAATGTGTTTGTTGTTTCTGCTGTTGGGGTGGTGGTGATATGTCATGGCTCAGTGCTGTTGCGGTAGTTGTGTTTTAGTTTGTTATTGTGTTTTTTTTTTTTTTTTTTTTATCATGTATGGATATTATTGTTCTGCTATTCGGTTTAAATGTATGGTTTATGTTATTTTGTTATTTTGGTTTGGTGTTGTTGTTATGCTGTTATAATGAAATTAGTTGTGTTGTCATTGTATTTATTGTTGTTTGTGTTATAATAGGTTCGGTTATGGTTGTAGTGATGTTAATGTTAGGTTTAGGTGTTGTTAACGTTACTTTGTTGTTGTTTTTGTTGTTGTGTTTGTATGTTGTTATTGTGATGTTTGATTTTTTCTTGTAGTGTTTTTTTTGTTGTTTCGTTATGGCATTTAAATGATGTTACTGATGTTATTAATGGTTTGTTATATTTTCCGTTTTCATTAAGTTTGTTTCGTGAAAAGTTTTCGTTTTTGTTGTGTTGTTTCATATCGCTTTATGACCTTTTCTAGTGTTATTATCATATTGTTATTATTGCTTTTTATATCATGTTATTATCTGATATTTTTAATTGTTATTAGTGTATATTTCGTAAGGCTATAGTCATTATGCAATATACTAATGGGCTGTAAAATTTAAAGATAGAAATGAATGTGATAATAGTGATGATAATACTAATGCTTATAGTAATGCTAATGATAATAAAATGGTGATGGTGGTGATGATAACAATAATGATTTATAGCAATTTAATAATAAAATAATAATAATAATAATAATAGTAATAATAATAATAATAAAATTAGTAATAGCAACAGTAGTAGTGTAGTAGTATAGTAGTAGTAGTAGTAGTAGTAATAATGATAATAATAATAATAATAATAATAATAATAATAATAATAATAATAATAATAAAAAGTAATAATCAATAATAATGATAAAATAATAAAAAACAACAATAACAACAACAACAACAAAAACAACAATAATATAATAATAATGATAATATATGTACCCCGCTTTCCAGATAGAGACTTTCCTGCTTATGTCAATTTAAAAATGTTATTATTTCCCATCTATTCATTTATTCAATTATTCCTTGATATTTATTCATCTGATCTGTCTTCTTATTCATTTTATTCATTTATTTATGTATGTATTTATTATAAGCCTCTCGGGTGTTGCAATAAAATCTACAGAAGACAGACAGACTGTTGGAATTTTTTTTATTAGTCTGTGACTGTGATGATGATCGTAAAAATAATAATAATAATAATGGTGATAACTAAAAGTTAATTAAAGTTGATGATCTCCATAATGGGATAGTAATTAGATGATGATGTGATAATAAGGATAATGGGAATGATAGTAAGAATGATGATGATAGTAATGATAATCATAATAATAATGATCATGATAATAATGATAAATGGTAATGATAATGATAATTATGAGGATAAGATCATAATGATAATGGTGGTGATGATCAT
>NC_051423.1:6821682-6826682 GCF_015228065.2 Penaeus monodon | reverse complement strand
GAAATGAAAGGGTAGAATGAACAAAAAAGAAAAGAAAAAGAGATAAGCAAAGGAAAGAAGAAGAGGAGGAAGAAGAGGAAGCCAAAAATAAGAAAAAAAAGAAAATACAATTCGAGGGCATAGTGTGGCGTGGGGTTGGGGGTGGGGAAGCTCAGCTGGGGGGAGAGAGGGAGGGAGGGAGGGAGGGAGGGGTGGAATAGGGGAGGGTGATGGGGTTATATTCTTACCTGCTTTTATAATTTCCAAAACACATGTAAACGATATCCTGTTCTATTATAGACGAGGAGAGTGGGAAGTCGGCTATGAATAAATTACCAGGAAATATAAGCTGGCCGCTTAGGTAATTTTTTAAATGTATTTTTCTTTTTGTCGTTTTCTTACTTTCATTACTATATTAAATTAAATTATTAAAAAGAAGAAAAAAAAATCTGAGAACGAAAATCAGACAATAAAAGATAATTGAAGCGGATAAATGAATTGGAAAAAAAATACACACAGGCATTCATAGGCATATGATTTTTGCATTAATACGGCAAAGATATATATAATGATTAGGCTAATAAGAGAAAAAAATAATCAATGATGATAGCAATAACAAAATTAATGTTGATAAAGGCAATATGATACATATATATTATGTATGTTGAAGATTTGATCGAAAAGTGTTCGACCTTTGACTATGAAAAGAAAACCGTGCTTGTTGAAGATCAATTCCCTTGATAGGGGCCCTTCTGGCTCTCTATACACTAACCTAGCGCCATGGAAAACAGTTCGCGTACTTTATATATTGTGAACTGTTGCTTATACCATTTCACTGTACAGGAAATGATGCATTAGGTGTGGTAATTTTTAGAATGAGTTCGAGTAGGTTTGGTTTCGAAGCTTCGACCCCTCGCTAACTGGCGAACCCATTAGGCTACGGCTACCTAACGTAGCTACGATCAACACCCCATTTCAGTCTATGGTGATGACAAGACACATGCTGGCATCTACGTCTGTGCCCATCATATGCTGACCTCGCTGTAGAGACCTCTAGTGACCATCCTACAATTCCCATGCTTTTGATCGAATCCCGTGCTTGTCTTGCAGTGACACTGTGGCAAGAGTGGGACCCTCAGACTCAGTCAATGTCATGAACTAGTGCTGTTAGAGTAAACATTACTGTAGACAAGCACCTCTAACTTCTCGACGCCGTGGATATTGTGTGTGTGTGTGTGTGTGTGTGTGTGTGTGTGTGTGTGTGTGTGTGTGTGTGTGTGCTTGTGCGTGTGTGTATATGTTTGTATGTATGCATGTATGTCTTGAATTTTTTTTACTTAAACCTTTGTACAGAATTTTTTTGTAGATCTTAGGTATCTAAGATTTAAGCTTTAATATACACACATACTTCACGTACATGAAAACATAAAAATCACATGTAAATAAGTGCATATGAATACACACAGAATGCAAAATATACAAAAACGTAGCTTCAATTCTCACCCCCCAGCTTCACATACTCATCTCTCTCTCTCACACACACACACCCAAACACACACACACACACACACACACACACACACACACACACACACACACACACACACACACACACACACACATCACACACACACACACACACACACACACACACACAAAGCAGACACATTTTACACCCAGTTTTACTCTCTCAGCTTCCTTCTCTCTCGGTAACAGAAGCCTAATCCAATCCTCTTAACAAATTGCTTGTTTCATGAATGCCTTCGTTGCCTTGCATCACACACCTCTTTGAGCACGTATGGTGTAAATCTGCAGTCAATGATTTACAGTTTCAATAAAATATATAGTTTTCATATTACTCATTTTTGGTGTTATGTGAATTGGAAAACGCGGGTTGCGTCCCGTAGAGTTTCGCCCAGGGATATGCGACAGTGTTCGTGAATTATTTTCTTGGATTCTTAAGACCATTTATTACGACAGGAAGAGGAGAGCAACAGGGCAACAGGTTCTATGCAATCATCTGACTTATTTCTTCTGTTCGTTATTATTTTCGTTACACTTTTCTTTTCATCATGAAATCGCTTTGTAAGAACCCATGCAGGAGATGGACCTTACATGAGTATGGTAGATAATGAGCTTTAGATATGACGTAGACAAAATGGTAGATGATGAGCTCTAGATTTGACGTAGACAACCGAAATGGTAGATGAACTTTATATTTGACGGAGACAACCAAACTGGTAGATGATGAGCTTTAGATTTGACGTAGACAACCGAAATGGTAGATGATGAGCTCTAGATTTGACGTAGACAACCGAAATGACTTGATTCCTTTATTAAAGGGGTAATGATGTTGGAGGGCGGCTGGTCCTAGGAGCGAGGTATTGCTCCTTGGCTCCCCGCTGGGAGTCTGCCTGTCGTTTGCACAATGGTCTTGCAATTAGCATATGGCAATCAGTGGAGATGAAAGGCAAAGTTACAGTAATACATTGCGGAAGGGGAGAGACAAAATTAGAGTGTCTAGTGTAGCAAGAAGAGTTAGATAAATAGGCAAAGCAATGAGCATGCTTATATGCATATGTATGTATATGTGTGTGTGAAGATACGTATGTAACAAACATGTAAGATTATGTAGATTATGTAGAACGTAACAATAGATACACAGAATAACTTTAGTTTACACATTTCAGTATAATGATATAGATATAGCTAGGCTACACCCTTCTCTCTCACTGTCTCTCGCTCGGTCAGTATTATTCTCTTTTTCTCTATCTCTTTCCCTCCTCTTTTTCTGTCTGCCTGTATGTCTGCTTTTCTTTATCTGCCTTTTCTCCGTCTGTTTGTCTGTTTCTCTCTGTTCTCTCCCCTCCTCCTTCTCTACTTCCTTTCTCTCTCGCTTTATTTATCTATCTCTATCTCTCCTTCTCCCTTAACCTATCCCCCCTCTCTCTGTCTCAATATCTCCCTTTCCCTCTCCATTTCACCCTCTCTCTCTTTTTATCTCTCTTCCTCTCCCTCTCCTTCCCCCTCTATCTCTTTTTCCTTTCTCAACTACCATCTGTTCTTCATTTCATCCCCACTCTCCCTTAAACATCTCTCTTTCCCTTAAACATCTATCTCTCTCTCCTTTCCTTTTTGTTTCATTTTCTTTTTCTTTCTTTCGTACCCTCACACCAACGCAAACTCTCTGTATACATATACATGTATTCCCCCACAACAACACGCCCCGTTAGGTTAATTCCGGTCATTTCATCGCCCTCCCTCTCTGCACTTTCAACTTATCCCCGTTGCAGCCGATGACTTCATTTCCCTCTAAACGAATTGCTAACAATGGCAAGAGTCTTTGTAAAACAAAGATCAAATAGCACGTCTCCTGCGTTTGTATTTATTGTTCCATCTCGTTTTGTCTGTTAAACCTTTTATCTGTCGATCCAGGTATGTACGCTTTGTATTCAAGTTTATATAACACAGGGATGAACAAAAAGACATACAAAGACAACACACACACACACACACACACACACACACACACACACACACACACACACACACACGCTCACACACACACACACACACACACACACACACACACATATATATATATATATATATATATATATATATATATATATATATATATATACATATATACATACACACACAAACATGCACACACACACACACACACACACACACACACATACACACATATCTATATCTTTATCTACATATCTAAACACACACACACTCATATATATATATATATATATATATATATATATATATATATATATATATATATATATATATACATACATATATATATACATATATACATACACACACACTCATACACACACATGTATGTATATATGTATATATATGTTTATATGTATGTATGTGTGGGGTGTGAGGGCTTGGAACATCCACTCTCTTCAACAGGATGATAGGGTGTCACTGCTGTCGAGGGAACTGAAGCAGCTAAGAGGTGAGGTGGCTGCTCTTTCGGACGTGAGAAGACCTACTACTGGTCGGGCCGTAGCGATGGTCACCATCTCTAGTATAATGGCACTGTGATTGAAGCATGCTTTTGACTCTTATTGCTGTGTACGTCCTAGCGATGTTTGCAAACTGGATGTGAAAGAGATATTCTGCGCCACACTCACATCTGTGGCTGACAATTGTGCTCGACAAAACGTTCGCATTGTACTGGACGACTTCAATGCGGTATCCGGCTGTGATCGAGCTGGCTACAAGATGTCTGTCGGTTCCCATGGCTCGGTAGCTGATCCCAGCAGCGAGAATAGCCTCCTTCTCCGGGACTTTGTTAAGTCCCAGACTGAGGATTTCTGGATCCTAATATCAGAGTTCCAACCCGCATCGCTGGGCATGGGTACTGTGGCCAAGGAGATCGACCACATCCATGTTAGCACTCGCTTGGAGGATCCTCTATACCGGAGTGCCGAGAGCTCAAATCCCCCATCTCTCTACTCAAGAATATCTCACTTGGACAGAATGAGGGAGGAGAAGTGTGCTCGGAGGTTCGCCACATCTATCTCTAACCCATTCGCAGCACTCGACAACATGACGACCCGTAGCTCTGTGCGATTCCTTCAAGCGCTTAACACATGATGCAGCTCAGGAGTCGATTGGCAAATGCCCAAGAACAAGATAAAACATCTCGTAGGAGGTGATGGAGGTCTCAAATGCATTTAGCAATGAGGTCTCTTGGACCAAGACCAATATCCATGAGTTTGGGGACATGCTAGGAGAATTTCTTCTGTCGGTACATGCTTGTAGCGAGGACATTGAAGTCACTTAGAGCTTTACATAACTTAATAGTGTAGTTCATGACTCTGTGCTGTCAGACAAGAAGTCAGAAGAGAGATTGGCCTAGTACTTTGGATATACCGTTACTTGTGCAGAAGGACCAAGATTCGAGACAATCCCGGGTAGAGGAAGCTCGTGAGACACACCAGGAATATATATATATATATATATATATATATATATATATATAT
>NC_051423.1:6811682-6814182 GCF_015228065.2 Penaeus monodon | reverse complement strand
ATTCTCTCGCCGTTCGTCTCATCTCAAAAGTGGGATGCTCAGCCCTTTGATCTCAGCCGGATGCTGGGACATCCTTGCTTAAGGCAGGTCAGTCGGATTTCCGCTCGCCTGGGATCTCTTGGGGAGGGTTTCTTTCTTTGGTTTATTTGTTTTGTGTTTGTTTTATTTGTTTGTTTTGTTTGTTTGTTTTTTGTTTTATGCTTGTATGCTTTGTGTTTGTTTGTTTTGTACTTGTTTGTTTGTTTGCTTTGTATTTGTTTGTTTTAGTGTTTTGTATTTGTTTGTTTTGTGTTTCTTTGTTTTGTATTTGCAGTTTGTTTTGTTTGTTTTGTGTTTCTTTGTTTTAATTGTGTTTGTGTTTGTTTTGTATTTGTTAAATGACAATAATGATAAGAATAATAATGGTAATGGTAATGATGATACTGGTGCTGATGATAATAATGATAATAATAATAACAACAATAATGATGATAATAATAATAACAATAATAACAATGATAGTAAAGTGATAATAATAATAATAATAATAATGATACTGCTACTACTACTAATGTTAATGAGAATGGTAATAGTAATAATTATGATAACAATAATAATAACAACAACAATAATAATATTCATTATGTTCTAGATAATTTCTTTCTTAACATGTGTAGTATAAATTCGTTTTCATGTATCTCTTCTAATTCTCTCCATATATTTTAATTAATGTATCTAGGATTCTAACGTCAACAAATTTTGACATTTAATTCCCAAGGTATTCTGTTTTGCTTCTGTTCCTCTGGTTGATCAATGTTCTTATTTCAGATTATTTTGTTCGCTATGTAAGCTTGCAATAAGTCCCTCTTGACGATTCTTGCTACATGCATGTTCGTGCAATTGAACATGCTAAGGATTTACATGGCTATTTTCATAGACTAAAATCTAACTTTACCCGCCTTCAGTTCTGTTGTTGATATGTATTTTATCAGAATATAATGCACGTGTCAGGATATGAGATGTATAAATTAATGTTTTAGTGTAGGAAGCAGTATAAATGAAAACAAACTATGTATCAAACCAAGATTATTTAATTGATACGATTAATATTCTATTTCACATCTATGTATAAATCTGAAAAAAAGAAAAAAAAAATCCATTACAGTTATTTTTTCCAGTTTATTTATTAATGCTTCGTTGAAGTTGACTTTTCTCTCATTTTCTCTCATTTCCTCTTTTTTTTTCTTGTTCTTGTCCTTGCTCTTGTTCTTCTATATAACCTAACCTATAGATAGATAGATAGATAGATAAATATGCATTTAAATATTTACTCACACACACACACACACACACACACACACACACACACACACACACACACACACACACACACACACACACACACACACACGACACACACACACACACACACACACACACACATGTATATATATATATATATATATATATATATATATATATATATATATATATATATATATATATATATATATATGTGAATAGTAAAAAACTCTTCTGTGTAGATCACTATGGTAGAAAAACCCACAATGCAAGGATATATATATATATATATATATATATATATATATATATATATATATATATATATATATATATATATATATATATATATAATATATATAATATATATATATATATATATATATATATATATATATATATATATATATATATATATATATATATATATATAAACACACACACACACACGCCTCTCATGAGTATACTTTGGTGTGCATTCTCTTCTAACAAAGAAGATCAATACCATTCTCGTTTCTTCCCCCAATAAATCTATCCCAAGCTGTCTGTCGCTAAACCCGTAACCTGTTCTCGTTCCAGCGAGGTCCTATTCATCGTAAAATACAAAAGGGTATAAATAGCTTCTTTAGAAATGAGGGTCTTTGATGTTGCTTTCCCCAGATGATGTTAATTTTGTCTTGCATCGAATCGCGAGCTTCGTTTACTTTTATTGTCATCATTTTGCTCATTATTGCTATTATTATCGTCGTTATTATCAGCATTTTTATCATTATCATCATTATCTTTAGTGTTCTTCTTCTTCGTATTATTCTTATTCTATTCTTATTTTCATCATTGTTGCTATGACTGTTTTGTTGTCATTATGATTATTATAATTACTATTACTACTACATTATCATTATTATCATTAAATAATAATAATGATAATAATAATAATAATAATAATAATAATAATAATAATAATAATAATAATAATAATAATAATAATAATTATTATTATTATTATTATTATCATCATTATTATTATTATTATTATTATTATTATTATTGTTATTATTATTATCATTATTATTACTATTACTATGGTTATCATTATAATTATCATTCCCTTCTATCCTCTTCATTTTTTATTTTGATCCTCCTCTTTCCACCCTCTTTATCATCCGTTTCCTTCCATCCTCTTTATCATCTTCCGCCCTCTTCATTTTCCATCTCCTTT
>NC_051423.1:6781682-6786682 GCF_015228065.2 Penaeus monodon | reverse complement strand
TGTGTTTGTTGTTGTCGTTGTTGTTGTTGAGGTTGAGGTTGTAGTTGTTGTAGTTGTGGCTGTTGCTGTTGAGGTTGATGTTGTAGTTGTTGTAGTTATGGCTGTTGGAGGTTGATGTTGTAGTAGTTGTTTTTGTTGTTATTGTAGTAGCTGTAGCTGTTGTTGTCGTAGTTGTAGTTGTTGTTGTAGTTGTTATTGTAGTTGTTGTTGTTGTAGTTGTTGCTGTAGTTGTGACTGTTGTTGATATTGTTGTAGTCATTGTTCTTGTAGTTGTTGCTGCTGTTGTTGCTTTTATTATTATTGTTTGCTTTTGTTATTGTTGTTAATGTGTTTGTTGTTGCTGCTGTTGGTTGTGGTGGTGATATGTCATGGCTCAGTGCTGTTGCGGTAGTTGTGTTGTAGTTTGTTATTGTGTTTTTTTTTTTTTTTTTTTTTTATCATGTTATGGTATATTATTGTTCTGCTATTCGGTTTATAATGTATGGTTTCATGTTATTTTTGTTATTGTGGTTTGGTGTTGTTGTTATGCTGTTATAATGTAAATTAGTTGTGTTGTCATTGTATTTATTGTTGTTTGCTGTTATAATATGGTTCGGTTATGGTTGTAGTGATGTTAATGTTAGGTTTAGGTGTTGTTGTAACGTTACTTTGTTGTTGTTGTTGTTGTTGTGTTTGTATGTTGTTATTGTGATGTTTGATTTATTCTTGTAGTGTTTTTGTTGTTGTTTCGTTATGGCATTAAGTTGATGTTACTGATGTTATTAATGGTTTGTTATATTTTCCGTTTTCATTTAAGTTCGTTTCGTGAATGTTTTCGTTTTTGTTGTTGTTGTTTCATATCGCTTTATGACTTTACTATTGTTATTATCACTATTGTTATTATTGCTTTTGATATCATGTTATTATCTGATATTTTGATATTGTTATTAGTGTATATTTTCGTAAGGCTATAGTCATTATGCAATATACTAATGAGGCTGTAAAATTAATGATAGAAATGAATGTGATAATAGTGATGATAATACTAATGCTTATAGTAATGCTAATGATAATAACAATGGTGATGGTGGTGATGATAACAATAATGATCATAGCAATTCTAATAATAATAATAATAATAATAATAATAATAGTAATAATAATAATAATAATAATAATAGTAATAGCAACAGTAGTAGTAGTAGTAGTAGTAGTAGTAGTAGTAGTAGTAGTAATAATGATAATAATAATAATAATAATAATAATAATAATAATAATAATAATAATAATAATAATAATAATTAGTTTATTAATAATTATAACAACAACAGCCAACAACAACAGCCAGAACTACAGCAACAACTACAACAACAACAACAACTACAATAACAACTACTACTACAACTACTACAATAATAACAGCACCTACAGCAAGAACAACAGCCACAACAACAACTACAGCAATAATAATAATAATAATAATAATAATAATAATAGTAAAAAAAAAAATAATAATAATAAACGGTTTTGACATAGTGATAATGATAATGATAATAAAGATGATAATAAAAGTAATGATATGGATAATAATAGAAATGATCACGATAATCATAATGAGGATAATAATGATGATAATGATAGCAGCAATGCTACTCATAAAAAAGATGGCATTGATAATAAATGATCACGGTGATGATGATGATAATGATAATAATAATAATAATAATAATAATAATAATAATAATAATAATAATAATAATAATAATAATAATAATAATAATAATAATAACAACAACAACAACAATGATAATAGATATTAGTAATAATACTAAAGATAACAACAACGATAATGAATATAATGATGATGATGGTAATGATGATGATGATGATGATAATAATAATAATAATAATAATAATAACAATAATAATAATAATAATAATAATAAAATAATAATAATATTAAAATAATAACAACAACAACAATAATAATCATATTAATAATAATAATAATAATAATAATAATAATGACAGGATTTCTGTTGTCGTACAAGGAATGGCCGGTGTTACCACCCACAAGAAGTGCGGGAATTGAACACAGGACAGCAAGATTCTTAGGCGAGAGCGCTACCGCTGCAGCACACAGTAATGATAATAGTAATAATGATTATGATAATTATAATAATAATAATAACAATGATAATAATAATAATAGTGATAATGATAATAATAATGGTAATAATGATAACAAAAATAACGATAATATTAATGATAATAATAATGATGATAACAGTAATAGCAATAAAGAAAATGTTAATAATTATAATAACAACAATAATAGTAATAATAATAATAACGGGCATATTAGTTATGATAATAATAATAATAATAATTACAATGATAATAATGATGATTATAATGGCAGGCTAACCATGATATTGATAATAATAATGATGTTACGATGATAATAATTATTGAATTAGTACTATTGATAACGATATTTTTAATCATAATGTGGATACTGTAGCATGGCACACCCCTCCCCCTCCTTAGATGATGCTCACTCCGTGTGTTCTGTTCCACTCGTGTGTGTACGCATGTGCGTGTGTGTTTATGTAAGCGTGAGATTATGTATGAATAAGTGTATGTGTATTTTTATGTGTATGTGTATTTATGTATGTTTATGTGTGTATTCGGATGTGTGTGCGAGTGAATATATATGCTGAATTGCATGCGCTCTTTGGGACAAACGCTGTCCGTGCGTTGTGTATATGTGTATGTACAGTTGCAATGGTTGCCATATCCTTGTCTAATTACGAATGTCAACATACGTGGCGACGTGGGCTTGCTTGCGGTGTTTGCGTGGGTGCGTGTGGGATTGCGTGCATTGGTGAGTATCTCCCTTGTTAGTGGTGCTGATATTACTCCTTTACTGATTTTCCTACGAGTATCATGTGCAGATTTACTGAACAGTCAATATTTCTTGAAATTCCGCTTGTTGGCTGTCAGTTGTGTTGGTTTCGTACAGGTCTTTTATGCAAAAAAGTTTTGTATGATTTTATTTATAGTCTTTCACTCTTTTAAAACCATATATCTAGGTTGTATTTTATTGTTTATTTCCAAATTTTGTTGCCATTTTACAAAGTTTAAAACTGTTCACACGTCACGGCCTCCCGCGGCCTTTGTACCTTCTTAAAAATACACTCGTTGTTCTACTGCACCACGAGGCGATTCTTTCCTCATCCTCTGGCATTTTGTATATATTTGAGTAGGTCTTCTACTACGAAGCCGGCAGCTCCAGCTAAATAATTTAAATGGACGGGAAAAACTAAGTATTGTGCCCAATGTGACAGTATTGACTAAAGATAGGAGGTAGAACGTGCAAGATTGCACTTATACCTACACTACATATCATTCTTCTACTTGACTTCATTTCTTGATTACGTTTTCTACCACAGATTGTCCTTTCATTTTATCCTCCCCCTGCATCATGTACTGTTCTTATGCTAGTCTATCCCTTCCTTTACTCTCTGGCCTCTGTACACGGTGGTTTTATTTATCTTTTTATTCAAATACTCCACATCCTAGGGCACTAAGAGATTTCCCACTGTGACATCCCACGAGGTCATATACTCCCATGGAACATCAGTAGTAGTAGGGGATTTGGCATCAGGGGGTGGGTTTATCCTACAGATGCCCACTGACCTTTATGGGGAGGGATCTTGGCCTTAAAGCACCCTTATTAGTAGGTTGGAACCTCTGGGGACTACATATGTCCGTGCATTACAATAAAAATACTAATAGTAATGATTATATCGAAAGCGATAATGATAATAATGAGAGAGAGAGAGAGAGAGAGAGAGAGAGAGAGAGAGAGAGAGAGAGAGAGAGAGAGAGAGAAAGAGAAAGAGAAAGGATATTGCACTTCTCTTCATCAAAGAGTACATTAATATTTCCTGCTGATGATGCTTTTTTACTTTTCATGTAAAAAATCAGAAACTTTTTGTCATCGGGGTAATTAATTACTATACATGATGTGATACAAATGATATACCATGATGTATATCGATGACCCCACTCTGTCTCTCTTATTACATGATATATACATATACTTCCATACACACACACATACACACACACACACATATACTTCCATACACACACACACACACACAGACACACACACACACACACACACACACACACACACACACACACACACACACATACTGATCAATGTGCAAATTGATTGAAACAAAGGTAATCTTTTCTATTTTTCCATGCCATAAAAACTCACCAAGAAATGATTATACAGTACAGGAAGGTGTCAAAGACCCTAGAAAAACAAGTAATATCTTAACAATAAACCTGAGGGAAAAATTAGCTCATCCTCTGTTCGCAGACGACTCCTGGGAGTTGGGCGAAAATACTATCGACCAGTGAAAAAAACAGGTCTTGACCAAATCCATGAAAGCAAATTGTTACAAATTGGGGTGAACTGCAAGATCTGGATTAGTCAGCGGTGAAAGCCATTTTTTCATTCAGGGACGGAGAAATCAGCATGTTCATGGAGCAGCTCATGACAAGATTCTCAATACTCATATCGGTCAGAGAATAAAACATCCACAAAGGACTTTTGTTTATGGCTATAATGGTACAAGAAGCTTGCATTCAGTTGACAGAATGATGAGACCACCACAATGCATTGTAGTTGGTTCTGATATTTTTCAACAAGATCTGGCCCAATGTCGTACATTGATAAATTTATTATTATTTTATTTGTTTATTTATTTATTTATTTATTTATTTATTTATTTATTCTTTTAGAATCAAATGAAGAGACTGGATTGGCCTGGTAACACTACAGACATTAGTCCAATAGATAATCTGTGGTTTATTTGCAAGGAAAGCATAAACTGCTACAGGCCTCAATACAGGTATGGTGCAGGGACCCTAAAATATTGCAAGACTGTACTAAGCTGGTAGAATCAATGCCACATCGAATCCACAGGCTTCCTAAAAGT
>NC_051423.1:6766682-6769182 GCF_015228065.2 Penaeus monodon | reverse complement strand
AGAGGAAAGGAAGAAAAGGAAAGGGAGAGGGGAAGAACAAGAAGAGGAAAGAGGGGAAAGGGCAAAAAGGTGGGAAAAAGAGGAAGAAAATGAATTTGATACTGAATTGATATTTCGATTTCAGCACAGAACGAAAACGATGAATGATCGACAGAGAAATCACAGTTAATTACAAAAGAAGCGAAAATGACAAAGTTATGTAATTTCCGGCCACTAACAGATCTATTGTAACATTACGTCACCGATATATAAAAAAGTCTGGTCGATATAAATTAAGTTTCACTACTTAAAATTGAGCTACGTTTTAATCAGGCTACTGTCATTCGTAATTATCATATCAGTCAAATTGAAAATTCATGATTGGCAGTTTTTATATAGACCGTAATAAACCATAGTTTTACAGGAAGGGGACATTATTTACGGATGGGACATTATTTTTCATCATAACTTTATTACTTCCATTTTCTTAATATTTTCTCCCACTATCAAGTTTAAGGTAACTATGTAAAGTGTATAATGAGTGTTGCATCCGCCCATCAAAAAAAAAAAAAAAAAAAAAAAAAAAACACCGGGCGGAAGGCAATGGCAAACCACCGCTCTAAATTGCCAAGAAAAATCATGGAAAGCCCATGATCGTCAAGGCCGCGGTGGCCGAATGGTTAGAGCGTCGGACTCAAGACTGTCACGACGGCAATCTGAGTTCAAGGGTTCGAGTCACCGGCCGGCGCGTTGTTCCCTTGGGCAAGGAACTTCACCTCGATTGCCTACCTAGCCCCTGTGCGGGCAAGCCAGCCCAAGTCAGTGCTGGTCCCAAGCCCGGATGAATAGAGAGAATGATTACCTAAAAGGGTAACACGGCACTCTCCGTGGAAAGGAACTGGGGACCCTACCACGTATTCACTCCAAGAGCATCACAACATGAAAAAACTAAGTATCATGCTGTGACCACGGCGGCTCAGACATGAACCTACCGTTAAAAGAAGAAAGAAGAAGATCCGCCCATCGTATTATGCCATCACAATATCTCGTCCGTCCTTAGTACGTTAACTTGTTCGTGTGTAAAAGGTAACAGTACAGGGATATACATAAACAACAATCACTAGAACTAAAAATTAGGATTGAAATCATAAACAATTAAAACATCCTTTAACTTCACACTCCAACTTCACTTCGCTTTTGGAACAGAGGATAAAAACTCGTCTCTTCCGGTGTTGCTTGACGTATTTCCCGACTGTCCTTCACTCATCCGGCTTCGATAATCTTTCTCTCTAATAAAATGATAATAACAATACCACTACTACTACAAATAATGATAACAATATTAGTATGATAACAACACTAATAATATTAATAATAACAATAATAGAAATGATAATAATAGTGATGACAATGATAATGTTGATTACAATTATAATCATCAGCACGTACGAAAGACCCGAGTTTGGTAGTTATTGCATCCGGGGTTCGCAACTTGTGCTCGCGAACACTACCGTGCTGATGGTGTGATAGGCCCTTTTACAGAGGGAAGAAGAGGTGAGAGAAAGTAGAAGAGGGAAGGAGGGAGAGTAGAGGGAGAAAAGACAATGGTTGAAAAATGAGTGCATGGGACGGAAGGAGAGAGTTAGGGGGTAGGGGCTGGGGAAGAGGAAAGGGAAGGACGGATAGAAGAGAAAAAAGAACTATCCTCTGTAAGACAGTGACATAAAAAAACTCCTTTCTTCTCTATATCAGGCATCATTATATATACGTAAGAGGTGAACATATAAATTGTAAATCACTGCGTACATCTATGCTGCTATAATATCTCATATACGTAAAATATGCTTGGTTTATTAACAAGCTATGAATATCCAAGTCTTAAGAATTAGTTGGCGATTTTATTTTTTTCCTCTGGATAAAATAAGACATAGTAAAATAACATTACTTATTAGAAATACTCTCAATTCTTAGACTGTGATATAATATTGGTGTTCTCATAATTATACAGAAAACTGCTGGGTGCTCATCAGCTTAACAAAGGCTCGGATGATCGGATCCCCCGTAGAACATAATTATACTGTGTCTGGCTTTCAATTTTGTAAGTGCTGACGTTTCTATATTCAACAGTAATACTTATCTTCCTTGCTTCCTGTACTCTATATATAGTATCTATTCTCCCTATTTCTCTCTCTCTCTCTCTCTCTCTCTCTCTCTCTCTCTCTCTCTCTCTCTCTCTCTCTCTCTCTCCTTTTCCCCCTTTTTCTCTGTCTCACTTTCTCTCTCTCTCTCTCTCTCTCTCTCTCTCTCCTTTCCCCCTCCCTCCTTTCCCCCCCTTTCTCTCTCTCACTTTCTCCCTCCCTTCCCTTCTCCCTCTCTCTATCTCTCTATCCCCCTGTCCTCCCTCGTCTCCTTCTCCACCTCTCACCTCACTCCGCCTCACTTTCCTCCGTGCCACGCCATCAAGTATCTGAATCACTCTGCACACACCTGTTTGCACACACTTAATACACATTTCGCTGAT
>NC_051423.1:6741682-6744182 GCF_015228065.2 Penaeus monodon | reverse complement strand
AAACAAAATTGTGGAAATGTTTGTGAATGCGTTTTAGATTTGTCCAATTAACTGCCTGATAAAAAAGCTTGGATATGATTATTTTCTGGGTAGGAGTCGTTTAAGTTCAAATTTGGTTGGCAACTGAAAAACAAGACCGCGACTTTAACAAAAAATCTAAACGCTCAACCACACGCGGCTGTCGGGTTTCCTGCTCAAAATATAACTATTTATCTATCGGTCTGTCTATATATTTACTGTATCCAGCAATGTCCAATGACTTTCGAACATAACTGCACACACACACACACACACACACACACACACACACACACACACACACACACACACACACACACACACACACACACACACACACACACACACACACACACACATATATATATATATATATATATATATATATATATATATATATGTACATACACATTTGCCTCATTCTTTCATCGCCTCATATCCTTCCCCCCCCCCCTCTCCCCTCGTCTCTCCTCACTTTTAGCGCTTCGTCTTAATTACACCAACTTTCGTACGAAAATATTTGCATTGTAGAAGTGATCATGTAACGTAAACATGATACAAGTACCTGCCTGGTTGGGTTTATTTATTTTCTTTGAAGGTATATTCCTTCGTGTTTGTATTCTTACATTAAGCGATTCAAGTTGCAAGATTAATATTTGGCATAAATCCTGCATTAAAAATTAAAAAGACGGAAAACTGGTTTGTTCTATAGCAAGGCGAAATATAATGAATATCTAGACAACAATTTTCAAAGAAATCTTTATTTGTATGTGCATACTTACATCCATTTATGTAAATACATGCAGTATATATATATATATATATATATATATATATATATATATATATATATATATATATATATATATATATATATATTGAAGACAAATACCAAAGTCATGGTGTAAATTCCTGTAAATTTGGAGACTTTTCAAATATTTCAAATTCCAATTTCATAGCGAAAATGGACTTATTTGTTAAATAACTACGCAAGCCCAATATGGATATTAAGCCATATGATTCTAACTCTCAATGATTCAATAGATTTTTGAGACAGTTTCGTTCAAAAGTACTTAATTACGACACTTCCTATGATGAACGTCTAAACTACTCTCAGGGGAAGCGAAAGAAAGAATCCAAGAACTTATGAACATGAATCCAGAACAAGGGTATAAGGCAGCTTTAAGAGAACATGTGGATTGTTATGGGAATAATGATAAAGTTATAGTAATAAAGTTGTTATGAACGATGATTGTAAACTTCAGGATATTAAGAAATTGTTGTCTTTGTGATATTTTCACAGATAGTTCTTTTGTACACGGCTGTGGATAATTTGTTCATATGAGTGCCAGAAGTTCATATCAAATGTACGATGTAATATTATTTTTATGTATTACACATATATATGCATATGCATATACATATATATATATATATATATATATATATATATATATATATATATATACATATATATATATATATATATATATATATATATATATATATATATATATATATATATATATATATATATATATATATTTATAAATATATATTTTTAAAACAAGAGCTATCTTTATTTGTTGTGAACATGTCTTATATTTCTATGTATAGATTTGTTTATTATTTGATGTAACTGTCAACGAATAATTCATTTGTTTTCTTATATCTTGTTTCCTTGTAATTTCACTAAATAACACATATACACAATATATATATATATATATATATATATATATATATATATATATACATATATATATATATATATATATATATATATATATATATATATATACATATATATATATATATATAAAATTTCTTTTATTTATATATATATTATATAGATATCGATATAGATAGATAAATAGAAACAGATAGATATGAAAATATGTATATCTACCTATCTCTCTCTCTCTCTATATATATATATAAATCAAGATGAAGTAGAAAAAAACAAAACCAAACACGGTGAACAGACAATATGTTCACTCTGTTCTTTTCCGGTGCCCATTCTGTCATTCCTTGAAGGATTTTTATGTTGCACTGCAATTCCAGAGTCATTCGGGTGCTTGCAATAGAGACCTGGGTAATTTGCCGCTGGGAGGTAATTACGTAGATGTGTGGACTGTTTTGCGCATGTGCGTTTAACCTTTTTTGTGGGTAAGCAGACACACACACACACACACACACACACACACACACACACACATACACATATAAATAATATATTTACACATATACATAAGTATCTATCTATCTATCTATCTATCTACACACACACAGACATCTCTATGGGTGTGTATATATATAAATATACATATATATATATATATATATATATATATATATATATATATATATATATAAATATATATATATATATATATATATATATATATATAAACACACACACACACATTATAAGTATATATATATATATATATATATATATATATATATATATATATATATA
>NC_051423.1:6711682-6714182 GCF_015228065.2 Penaeus monodon | reverse complement strand
TTCTTGTTTAAGCTCATTTATTCTTTTTATCCAAAGCTTTGTCGGGTTTGTTTATGTAGAACTTGGTGTGTGTGTGTGTGTGTGTGTGTGTGTGTGTGTGTGTGCGTACGCGCGTGAGTATGTGTGCTATATATATAACAATTCTTCAATCTCTTTTAACGGTAGGTTCATGTCTGAGCCGCCGTGGTCACAGCATGATACTTAATTGTAGTTTTCATGTTGTGATGCTCTTGGAGTGAGTACGTGGTAGGGTCCCCAGTTCCTTTCCACGGAGAGTGCCGGTGGTACCTTTTTAGGTAATCATTCTCTCTATTTATCCGGGCTTGGGACCAGCACTTGACTTGGGCTGGCTTGGCCACCCAGTGGCTAGGTAGGCAATCAAGGTGAAGTTCCTTGCCCAAGGGAACAACGCGGCGGTCGGTGACTCGAACCCTCGAATTCAGATTGCCGTCGTGACAGTCTTGAGTCCGACGCTCTAACCATTCGGCCACCGCGGTTGTTGACGATCATGGGCTTCCATGATTTTTTCTTAGCAATTTAGAGTGGTGGTTTGCCATTGCCTTCCGCCCGGTGTTTTTATCGAGTCACCATCTCTGTTTACCCGGCACTGACTTGAGCTGGCTTGGCCACCCTGTGGCTAGGCAGGCAATCGAGGTGAAGTTCCTTGCCCAAGGGAAACAACGCGCCGGCCGGTGACTCGAACCCTCGAACTCAGATTGCCGTCGTGACAGTCTTGAGTCCGACGCTCTAACCATTCGGCCACCGCGGCCCATAATTCTTCAATACATATTCATATATATTTGAATATGTATACATATATAATATATTCACATGCACAAACACACACACACACACACAAACACACACACACACACACATACAAACACACACACACACACATATGTATATGTGTGTGTGTATGTGTGCGTTTGTGTGTGTGTGTGTGTGTGTGTGTTTGTGTGTGTGTGTGTGTATGTGTGTGTGTGTGTGCGTGTGTGTGTGTGTGTGTGTGTGTGTGTGTGTGTGTGTGTTGTGTGTGTGTATGTATGCGTGTGTGTGCGTGTGTGTGCGTGTGCGTGCGTGTGCGTGTGTGTGCGTTTCTGTCTCTCGGGAGGGAGGGAGGGAGGGAAGGAAAGAGAGAAAGAGAAAGAGAGAGCGAGAGTGAAAGAGAGAGAGAGAGAGAGAGAGAGAGAGAAGAGAGAGAGAGAGGAGAGAGAAGAAAGAGAGAGAGAGAGAGAGAGAGAGAGAGAGAGAGAGAGAGAGAGAGAGAGAGAGAGAGAAAGAGAGAAAGAGAGGGGGGGGGGGAGGGAGACAGAGAATTGAGATTCAAATGCATGTGTTATTCAGGCGTGAATATAATGAAGTATGAGTATCATTATTATCATTATCATAATCACCATTATCAAAAATACAATTATCAGTATTACCGATATTATCATTACAATCAATAGTATTATTACTATTTCTATTACATATTGTAACAAATACCATTATCATCAACCCGACCCACATCATCACTTTTATTTCAATACGACCGAAATTACAAAAACGTTTAGACAAATAGAAATATGACAAACACAAAAAGAAATGAAAAAAGACGCACAAAGAGAAATTTGAGAAGATCCTATAGTGTCAGAGAGACGAAAAGAACAAAAAAATAATCCTTTGAAAGGGTCAAGGTCAAAGAATCTAGGGGAGGCTTCACTTACTAACGACGAATTGAAGTCATTTAAGCCCCTTTGATCAACCCTGAGGCTGAAATTAAGCAATTTGCTAATCAGCAGAGTTCCGAACATTTTTCTTTTGAATGAATTTGTAGATTTGTGAATTAATTTCGCGTCTTTGCAATTAAGCTGATGACCTTCATGATCTAAGTGAATAAAAACACGTATTTGACTCTCGTAACTTCTTGTTTAAGCTCATTTATTCTTTTTATCCAAAGCTTTGTCGGGTTTGTTTATGTAGAACTTGGAGTGTGTGTGTGTGTGTGTGTGTGTGTGTGCGTACGCGCGTGAGTATGTGTGCTACCTTGTGAGAGTATCTGAGTCTGGAACGAAGGGAGTGAGTGTAAGAGAAAAAAATAACACAAGAATCAAATCCCTTTTCCTGAGTCCACCCCCTCCCCCTCCCTTACCCCCCCCCCCACTTGGGCCAGACTCACTCCCTCTCCGATCCTGATGTACATTAGCAAGTGAAAGTCAAGACTCTTAAGAAAGTGTATATTTTTTTCTTTAGCTCTTAGAGATTAAGCATTCGGAAGAAAACGGCAAGAAAATTCGCAGCGAAGGAATTTGTCTTTTGGCTTTGACCGAAAAAAGATTCAAGCAGTGCATTAGGGAAAGGATGCAGGCCTCGTAGTGCTTTGCCAGCTCACTAGATGGCGTTGCTGGATGGCGGACTTTTCATCATAGGCTTGAGATAAATGTTTGCGATTATTATTGGTGTCTTAGTTTATTTATTAGATATTTTATTGTGGAGGATGTTAAATATGTGTGAATGA
>NC_051423.1:6667830-6675330 GCF_015228065.2 Penaeus monodon | reverse complement strand
TCACTGTTATGGAGGAAAGCCGCACCTGACATGAGCATTGAAGTGGTAATTCTTCGTTTTATGTATGCTACGTCAGTGCACTCTGTTTCATCATGATTAGTAGCCATTTAATATTCAGAATCCACTTCACGCCTAAAACGGAGAGAGAGAGAGAGAGAGAGAGAGAGAGGAGAGAGGAGAGAAGAGAGAAGAGAGAGAGAGAGAGACGAGAGAGAGACATTTTATATATAGTATATCATATATAATATATATATATATACATACATATATATATAGATATACATACATACACAATATACACACACACACATATATATATATATATATATATATGTGTGTTGTGGTGTGTGTGTGTGGTGTGTGTGTGTGTGTGTGTGTGTGTGTGTGTGTGCATGTGTGCAAACACGCACGACACACACACACACACACACACACACACACACACACACACACACACACACACACACATATATTATATATATATATATATATATATATATGTGTGTGTTTTGGTGTGTGTGTGGTGTTTTTATAATTATTATAATTTTTATTATTTATTATTATTATTAATATTATTATTACTATCCCATTATCGTTATTATTAATAACCAATAAGGTTATTGCTTGAACAATTATAGAACAGTGATTAAATAATACAATGTAATACTGATTAAGGATAATAATAAATTATTATTATCATCATCGTTATTATTAACATCATTACCATTATTTTATTATTATTATTATTATTAATTATTATTATTCATTATTATTACTTTTATTATCATTTATTATTATTATTATTATATTATTATTATTATTATTTTATTAATTTATTATTATATTATTATTATTATTTTATTATTATTAGTATTATTATTATTTATTATCATTATCATTATTATTATTATTATTATTATTGTTGTTGTTGTTATTTCATTCTGTTAATTATCATTATTGTTAGTATGTTATTAATATTATTGTTACGATTATTATCATCATTGTTATCCTCATGATTATTAGTCTATTATATCATTTATTGTCGTTATCAATTATATCATTAAATATTTTATCATTATACTTATTTATTGCTACATATTATTATCACTATTATTATTGTTATTATTGTTGTTGCTGTTCTTGTTATCGTTATTATTTATTACATTAATTATTATTAATTATTATTATATTATTATTATTATTACTATTATTATTATTATTATTATTATTAGTATTATATTGTTGTTTGTTGTTGTTGTTTGTTTTTATAATCGTTATTACTATTATAATATTATTGCTATCATTACTATCGTAATCATTATTACATTATTATTATCACATCATTACTATCATCATTATATCATCATTATCATTATCATCAACATGCTTGATGATGATAATGATAATACCAATAAATAATAGAGCAATGACAGAGATGTTGATGCTGATGGCTTATGATAATGTGCTGATAAAAACTGGAAAAATAGATAATAATTAAATAGTAAAAAATATAATATTGACATAACTATGAGTAAAAATTAATATTGAACATTATTTGCATAAAACTAGTAATGAGCAATAACTATTAGTGATAGAAATAATAAATGATATAATAATCACTATGATGACAACTGCCATTATAACAACAAAAAAGAAAAACGATATTAACACAACATCAAAATCATCAAAACGACAAACAAAAAATAATTATAATATTCATAATAATAAAGATAATGATAATACAATAATAGTAATTATAGTAAACAATAATACTAATTAATACCACTACTAATAACATTAGTAGATAATAAGAATAATGATAATAAATATTATAATAAAGAATGATAAGAAATGATAATTATAATAACAGTATTATGATAATGGAATAATATATAATACTAATAATGAGAATAATAATAATATAATATATAATAATAAAAATAAACAATAATAATATGATATGATATGATAATAATAATAGTAATGATACTAATAATAATGATACTAATAATGTTTGAATAATGACAGCATATTATAGCAATAATAATAATAATAAATAATATAATTATAATAATAATAATAAAATAATGATAATACTGATACTAATTCTTCAGAGTAGCAATCATGAAGAATAATCTCGATGATATGATAATAATAATAAACAGCAGCAATTAATAATAATGAGCATGGCTCCTCTCCGGTAAGATGCAAATATAAACATGGTGTTGGTTATCAAAAACTAAAAGCAAGAGCAACTTTTTGTCCATTTTGCAACGCTATGAGAAGCTGTCTGTTTTATAATCAAAAGCTGGTGTTCTTCTTTAAAAACTTCCCTCCTACCCCCTCTTCCCTCCTCTTCCTATCTCCCTTTTCACTTGACTCCACCTACCTCTTCTTCTTTTGCCTTCTCCCCTCCGTTTCTTTCCTGATCCCCCCCCCACCCCTACAATTTTTCTTCTCCCTCCCCTTTCTCATTCCTCCTGCCTCCTCCTCCCTCTACTCCGATCCCCCTTTCCTCTCTCTGCTATCTCTTTCACCCCTTCCTTTTATTTTTTTTCCTTCTTCTCCTTCTTCTTTCTCACTATATTCCTCCTCCCTCTGGACATCTTTCCACCTCCTCCCCTTTATCTCCTTTCCCCTTCTCCCCTATCCTTTCCCATTCCCCTTATCCTCTATTTTCCTTTTCCTGCTCCTCTCCCTCTTCCCCTTTCAGCCTCTCCTCCTACACTAAACTACCCCCACCCCTCCACGCATAAACTTGAGACGGACGTTTCTTGGCTAAAGTTTCCTTCTTAAGCCTTGAAGTATTAGTATAATTGCTCCTCTCAGCCCCCCCCCCATCGCAAAGAATATAATGGAGAATCTTTTGAACTGTTTGCGCCATGGCACGTCGGAAGTGCATTGTCAATAAAAAATATAAATTCGTAGAGCACAAGAGGGCGTGTCATTTATATGATATAATATATATATAAATTATATAATATAGTAATATATATATGTTATATATATATATATATCATATATATATATATATACATATATATAGAGTCATATATATATATTTATATATATATATATATATTTAATTTTATAAATATATATATATATAGATATATAGATATATATATATATATATATATACTATATAGATATATATATCTATATATATATATTAGATGCATATAAATGACACGCTACCTCTTGTGCCTCTACGATTTAGTATTTTTTTATTTACAATGCACTTCCAGACGTGCCATGGCGCAACCAGGTTTCAGAAAGATTTCTCCATTTTATTATTCTTTGGCGATGGGGGGGGGGCTAGGAGGAGCTCTGCTTATACTAATTACTTCAAGGCTTAAGAAGGAACTTTTAGCAAGAACGTCCGTCCCTCAAGTTATGGCGTGGGAGGGGGGGGGTCGTGTAAGAGGATAGGCTGAAGGGGAAGAGGGAGATGGAGGAGGAAAGGAAAGAGAGGATAAGGGATGGGAAGGGTAGGGTAGAAGGGAAAGGAGATAAGAAGGGGAGGAGGTGAAAGATGTCCCAGAGGGAGGAGAATATCAGATGAAAAAGAAGCAGAGAAGAAAGAAAAACAAAAAGGAAGGGGGTGAAAGAGATAGGCAGAGAAGAAAGGGGGATCGGAGAGGGAGGAGGGAGGAGGAATGAGAAAGGGGATAAGAAAAAATTGTAGGGTGGGGGGGGGATCAAAAGAAAAGAGGGAGAAGGCAAAAGAAGAAGAGGGGTGGAGTCCAGTGAAAAAGGGAGATAGGAAGAGGAGGAAGAGGGGTAGGAGGAAATTTTTAAAAGAAGAACACCAGCTTTTGATTATAACAGACAGCTTTCCCTCATAGCCGTTGCAAAATGACAAAGTTGCTCTTGGCTTTAGTATGATACAACCCATGTTTTAATTTTGCATTCTTACCGGAGAGATGATGCCATGCTCATGATTAAATTAATTGCTGCGGTTAGTAGTATTATCATGATCATCGAGATTATTATCATTATTGCTATTACTCCCTTAAGCATATTATCATTATTATCATTATTATTATTATTATTATTATTATTATTTTATTATTATTATTATTATTGCTTATTAATCTTTGCTGTCAATTACATAATTATAGTATCTTAATTTATAGTAATCATATATTATTATTATCATTATATTTATTATTATTATTATTATTATTATTATTATTATGATTATCATTAAATCATAATTACTGTATTTTATAATTATCATTCTTATCATTTTTATTATAATATTTATTATCATTTTCTTATTAGTCCTAATGTTATTATTAGTGGTATTAATATTATTATTTACATAATTATATTATTGTTATTATCATTATCTTTATTATTATGACATTTATAATTTTTTTGTTGCTCGGTTGGTGATGATTTTTTGCTTTTGTTAATATCGTTTTTCTGTTTTTTGTTGTTATTAATTGCGTTGTCATCATAGTGATTATTATTATCATTATTATTTCTATCACTAATAGTTATGCTATTCTAGTTTTATCAAATAATGTCCAATATTAATTTTTTATCTCATGTTATTGTCAATATTAGTATTTTTTACTATTTTAATTTATTATCATTTTCATTTTTAATCATCATTATCATCAGCATCAGCATCAACATCACGTCATTGCTATTATTATTGGTATTATCATTTCATCATCAAGCTGTTGATGATAATGATAATTGATGATAATGATGATAGTAAATGATGTTGGTAATAATATGATATAATGATAACGATAGTAATGATAAGCAATAATGATTATAATATAATAAACGATTATAAAAAACAAAACAACACAACGACACAATAATGAATAATAATAATAATAATAATATAATAATAGTAATTAATAATAATAATAATAATAATAATATACTAATAATACTAGTAATAACCGATAACAGAACAGCAACAACAATAAGACCAATAAAATAGTGATAATATAATGATAGCAAAATAATAATATGATAAAATATTTACATGATAATAAATGATAACGACAATAATGATTATAATAGTATAATAATCATGATGTACAATTTAATATAATAATAATGATATGATATAATAATAAAAAATATAATAATAATGTTGATGAGAATAAATTTAAATAATAAAAGATAATTATAATAATAATAAAATTACATAATAATAATATACTAAATAATAATAATAATAATAATAATAAATAATACTAATAATAATAATAATAATAATACTGGTAATAACATAATCATAACAATGATGATAATAATAATAATATAATAATAATAATAATAATAATAATAATAATAATACCAACAACACAACACCAATAATTAAGGATTGTAATGCATGTTATATACGATGATGATAATAATAAATTATTATTATCCGTATACATTATTATCCTTGCTATATTATTTATAATATCACTCTTATATAATTGTTTTTTAGCATAACCTTATTGGTAGTAAATAATAACGATATGTGATAGTAATAATAATAATAATAATAATAATAATAATAATAATAAAATAATATAATAGATAACCATACTACAATAATAATAATAAACATGGTAATAATGACAATAATATAATAATAATAATCACAATACCAACAACAACAGACCACAACACTAATAATGATTGTAATGATATTAATACTACGATATGATAATAATAATTATTATTTATCATTATCATTACCTATTTATTTTATACACGCTTACTATAAATTATTAACAATAACCTTATTGTCATTGCTAATAACGATATGATGCTGAATCATAATGACAATGAACATATAACAATGATAACAATCTCAATGAGACACAAAAAAACACCGAACAATATTCTCTTTACATATTTTTAGTACAGTTGGCCGGCCTCGCATGCTGGCACGGTATTCCAGGCGTCCTTCATTACGTTTGTTCTATCTGCGACTTCATTTATCCAATTTAACTTTTGTTGCTTCTTATAAGCCAGTTCCTTCCTTTGTGTTTCTTGGGCGACGCTGCATTATTGGGTAATTTATTGGTGGATGTTTGTGCTTGTGGATAATTGAATATCTGTGTATTTGTAAACACATTCATGCGCGTGTTTGTTTTTGTCTATATGAATATATGACATGATGTAAGGGAATGCACGTTTTATTTTTTTTTTTTTATTCGAATTTTAGAAACCTGTGGTGTGTGTGTGTGTGTCTATCTATCTATCTTCTATCATCTATCTATCTATCTATCTCTATATATATATATATATATATATTATATATACTATATATATATATATATATAATATATATATATATTATATATTTACACACACACTAATACTTTATGTGTTGTTTGGTGTGTGTGGTGTGGTGTGTGTGTTGTGTGTGTGTGTGTGGGGTGTGTGTGTGTGGTTTGTGTTTGTGTTGTGTGTGTTTTGTGTGAATAATAAAATTATTCTACGAAGTTACTTGTTGCTAATTTGGCAAGATCAATTCTAATTCCTACCCGGGGTTTCGGAATGAAGGGACCCCGAGAAAACCCAATGTTGACTTACGTAATGTTAATTTCAGAGCAAGACGGTCTTTAAGGCTCATGGGGTGAATTTATTCCTGCTGACTGAGCCAAAGCTACACTAATCATAAAACTAGTATTAACCTTTTTTTTTCTTTTATTTTATCAATCATAATAAATAGTAAAAGGGTGGCATATTACTTTGGTTTGATATTATTTATAATAAATATCAGAAAATGAGAGTGGAAATATTCTTTTCCTAAAGCAATTCAAGCCTAAGTTAACTTTAACTATTCACCCTCCTCTTTGCCTTACGATTGGAATACATCAATAAACAATCATAAAGATAAATATATATTAAAGTGAGACGGGAATCGATACAGTCCCACCCGAACTACCGTATTTTCTGTTATTTTTATTTGGTCGAAATAAATCATCAATCCGGCAAATTCTTTACGATTTTGGCCTTCCATACACTTTACTTTGATCTATTGTTTCCCTTCTCAACTCATTCCTTGAAACATAGGATTGTCTTCTTTGACTGATTTCCGTTGTATCCTTGCCAAAAGAGAAGAGAAAGAACAAAGAAAGAGAAAGAAAAAAATACAGAAAGAAAAAAAAAAACGTGGGCCGAATTCATGGCGCGTTTGTTCCTCCACCAATGATTTTTCCGACTTTTTCTCTGCTCGGTGTGCGATAAGAGATCAGCAACCCGTTTCAGTGATCACAAATCGATTCATGTAGATTTGACCTTTATAATTCACTTAACAAGCATCACATCTTCAGTCTCCGGTAGAACAGATTTTTTTTTTTTTTTGTTACACGGCAACTTAACTACTGCATGTGAGAGAAAGGCAGATATCTGTCTACTACTATCCCTGCGCCCACCCCTCCCTTGAATTTTGAAACACTTCAACGAACCGTGATTTACAGCTAATTCTGTAATTTACTTATTGTTCGTAATACTTTTGCTATACTG
>NC_051423.1:6655544-6657730 GCF_015228065.2 Penaeus monodon | reverse complement strand
AAACCCCCAAACAAAAATTACAAAAAGGGTTCCAGGGTTTTTCGAAGCTTTATTACAAAAATACATTTGCTAGGATTGATTTTCGGGGAAATAAAAGCAGGTTTAACATCTGCCTACGAGAGGTCGAGAGTTTGGCACGCGTGGTAAGCATTACATAAGAATGAATTTAGTTGTCATCAACATTTTGTGGTTTACGTGTGAGGTGAGTGTACCTGTACTGTCAACAGTATTTTTTTACCAAGGGACTGTGTTTTTTAAAAGAAAATAAGTTAAAGACGCCTACATCAAATTAAAAAAAAATTTACGATAGATGGCGACTTTAAAAAATGCAAAATATTCATGTTTAGGCAAAATAATGATTCCCCCTTTGCATGTTGCCAGATGGTGGGTTACCTTTTATGACATTATTTAAAGACATTCAGAGAAACGAAGAGAGAGAAGTAGTTCAAGGTGAGTGAAAGTAAAGGAGGGAAGAAGAATTTGGAGATGGAGGAATGGAGGAAAATGGAGAGGAAAGGTAAGAGAAGGCGGGAATTTTTTGGCAAGAAAGATTATTCGAAAGTTTCAGAGACAAATGGCCGGAATAATGAAAATTATAGTAATGGTATGTTTAGAAAATGATAATAACAATGATAATAAGTAAAATGAAGAAAAAAATAAAGAATCTCATCCAAATATTGAGAATGCTAATTATTCATCGTAAAATCGATGAAACAGAATAAAAATTTTCCCGCCCATCACTTTTTCTTCTAGTTTTTCCAAACAAACGGAACTTAACAAATGAACTAGAAAGGGAACCAGCTAGTAAAATATTTACATGTATACCTATGCGAAAACCCAGTAACACACGCATTACTAAAATCTATTAAACCTAATCCAAGTCCCAAATATCTTTTCATATAGATTTTCATAATACGGTGGCATAGGTCTGCCATCCTTTCAATGAGCTTATAATTATGAAATGACGATAGTATTATGCATTACACACAAAACATTTCCAGCTAACAATGAGTCGGGAAGGTTTTAAAGAAAAGTATAAACTATGTGACTACTTTTTAACAACTGATCCAAGTATATTTAGATTTCGTAACAAATTCCTACATACAGTTTAAATGGAATTAATGTCGACACAGCAAATATATATATATATATATATATAATTATATATATTTTATAAAATATATATTAATATTATATATATATATATAATATATATATATATATATAAAATATATATAAAATATATATTATATATAATATATATATATATATATATATATATATATATAATATAATATATATATATATAAATATTTGGGGGTGCGTTTTTGTGTGTGTGTGTGAGCAATGCGTGCGTGCGTGCGTGTGTGGTGGTGTTGTGTGTGTGTGTGCGTGTGTGTGTGTGTGTGTGTGTGGTGTGTGTGTGTGCGGTGTGCGTGTGCGTGCGTGCGTGTGTGTGTTTGTGCGTGCGGTGTACGTGCGTGCGTGCTTGCGTGCACGTATGTACGTATCTCTTGCTTTGTTCCACATGTCTGTCATTTGACAGCTTTGCTCAAAGGCACGCTTCAATTTAAACCAATACTTTGTTGATTTGTAACTGTCAAAGTACGTTTGCAGTTTTTCAGAAGCCGCTAGAATGCCGGAGATTCATTTACTTTTTTACAGAACATCGTCGTGAGCCCTGGGGGGGAGGACTTTTTTATAATAAATGTCCGAAATATTATCTATATTTTTTCGCCTTTTAATGCATTTCTACATTACTTTAGTCATTTTATGTTCCGAGGAATGAAGTCGTTGAGAGATAAGTTTTTGATAACTATTCTCAGTGACATCTACAGGAAGGAAAACAGAAGTCAGGACACTGAATTTTGCCAAATATGATTGTTTTTGTTATGTATTTAGCCCCCTGTATAGTTTTAAAGACTGTAATGTTCATAATATGTTTATTGTTTTAATCTATCTATCAGTCAGTAAGTTATTTTCCTTACTAATCAAACAAATCGAATCAAAATAATGGGTTTTACTCTATCAATCAATATTTGTCACTCCATAAATATTATCCTTGTATAGAATAGTTTCCGCTTTTTATGAGAGAGAAAAGGGGGGGAAGAGCCAGAGAGAGAGAGAGGGGAGAAGGAGAAGAGGAGAAGAGAGAGAGATGAGAGGACGAGGAGAGAAGAGAGAGA
>NC_051423.1:6630544-6633044 GCF_015228065.2 Penaeus monodon | reverse complement strand
TGTTGACATCATCATTATCATCATTATTATTATTATCATTAATATTATTATCATTCTATTATCATTATTGTTTAATTACTATTATTATTATTATTATTATTATTATTATTATTATTATTTATTATTATTATCATTATTATTATTATTATTATTATTATTATTATTATTATTATTATTATTATCATTATAATTATCATTATTATTATAATCATCATCATTATTATTATAATTATCATCACTATTATTATAATTGTTATAATCATTATTAACATTATTATCATCATTATCATCATTATTATCATTATTCTTATTACTATCCGTATTATCATAATGATAATGATTATGATACTATTTATAACAATGACAGTAATTATTATCATTATCCTTATTATTGTTTTTGTTATCATTATCCTACTTATCAACATTAATAATTTTCTTAATGTTGTTATCATTATCACCGTCCTTTTCATCACCTCACCAATAAATTTTGTGACCATAATTATTGTCTATGATACTACAATAATAATCATCGCTATTATCATTCTTAGAAGTTAAGCTGTGTTGTTTTGCATGTGTGCTAATAAACGTACAAAATAAGCTCAGGTAAACAGAAATACTGCATTATCAATGTTATATGAATTTCGACTCTATTTCGATTATGCTAATTGATGTCAGGCAGTTGGTCGTATACTTGCATTTCATTAAAATATTTGTATAGGTCTAATTTCGTCTATCTGTATGCATGTTTATATATATATATATATATATATATATATATATATATATATATATATATATATATATATATATATACACATATATATATATATATATGTATATATATATATATATATATATATATATATATATATATATATATATATATATAGATATATATATATACATATATATGTATATATATCTTACGATTACACACACATGTGATCGTAAGATATATATAAGACCGATCACACACGAACGTCAAATAAAATATGTGAAGGGGATATTAGGTAAGAAAACGATTATAAAAGATTTTTTCCAAACCAAGAAGGAAATATCTTGATTTTGTTTAGTAAATGCATATGAGTAAAACGACGCACTTATAAGCAAATGCATTCATTTCATCCACCCATCCAATTGCGTGAATAAGAATACAATTACAGTAAAGTGTGTTCAATGACGAAATGAAACACTAGCATATTTATTCACTCCTAACTATGCTTGTATGTCATTCCATACACTCATATCCATTATTTCAAAACCTATTTAACGCAGATGTGAATAACTTCATACAAATTCCATGAACATTAAAAGATATTACACACCAACACAAATGAACATTTACATGACACAAAAAAGTACACACGGCCATACTCAGTCCCTAAGTGGATATCATACACATATTTCCCTCTTAGTATTTTTTACCCCTTGCTGGACTGTTTCTTTGGATTCTGACGCTAAGGACGGGGTCATATAGAGGAGAAATTCGTTCTTTTCGGTTTAGGCTTATTGTTATATATCACTATTACTCTGGTGCTATTTAGAATGTGTGTGTTTGGTTGTGTGTACATTTGTGTTTGGTATTTTAAGAAATCTATCTATCTATCTATCTCTATATCTGTCTATCTATTCATATGTCTATCTATCTATCTATCTGTCTATTTATCTATATATATCTTTATCTATCTATCTATCCATCTATCTATCTATCAATCCATCCATCTATCTAAATACATATATGTGTGTGTGTCTATATGTGTGTTTATAAGTCTATATGTATACATTTTTTTGATTCGTGTATGTATGTGTGCTTATACATGTACAACGTATATCTTTCCATCTGAATGTTGTCGAAAGTAAATTAAGTTCCAGAAAGTAGTCATAAGTAACAAAAAACTTTATATGTATGTATTAATAGATATATGGAAATACGTTGATATAATGAATGATGCAGACGGTGGACAGGCAAGGACACAAACACACACACGTTAATAGACAGACAAGCAGGCAGACAGGTAACACGCAAATATATGTTGACAGATTAACAGCAGACAGGGAAGCGCGATAACATTCCCTGATAAACACGTAATCACGCACAAATACACGCTGACAGACATATTAACAAAAACATTCATACAAATACATACAAACACACACACATACACTAACAGAGAGACCAGATCAAATACAGGCAAAGGGGCACACACGCGCGCGCGCAAACACACACACACACACACACACACACACACACACACACACACACACACACGCACGCACACACACACACACACACGCACGCACACGCAGCCCTGCCCAGCTCGTCTCCCGGCCTGCAGGGCCAATATAGTCGACGGCCAAAAGTTTGTATCCACTAAATCCAGCCGAGACAACATTTGGCCGGTAAATCCTTCCTGGGGATTTAATCCTGCTCTCCCTGTGCTCAGGAATTTACCTCTGAGGAACGAAGGAGCATTTCCAAGGACCGGTTTCATATTTACCA
>NC_051423.1:6625544-6628044 GCF_015228065.2 Penaeus monodon | reverse complement strand
TATCTATATATGTATCTACCTATGTATACATACCTGTCTCTCTTTTTCTTACTTTATCTATCTATATATCTATCTGTAAACGTATCTGTCCCTCTTTCTCCCTATGTCTTCTCTCTCTCTCTCTCACTCTCTCTCTCTCTCTCTCTCTCTCTCTCTCTCTCTCTCTCTCTCTCTCTCTCTCTCTCTCTCTCTCTCTCTATATATATATATATATATATATATATATATATATATATATATATATATATATCCGTCCATCTCTCTCTCTCTATCTTTCTGTCTGTCTGTCTTCCTGTCTATTTATCTACCCCCTTCTTCCCACCTTGCTTAAAAAAGGAAAACGAGAATACAAGAATACAAACACACTAACAAGCAAATACAAACAGCCAGAGTCTCAAACTTAAACAAAGGCACAAATACAAACAAGCAAGTGCAAGCAGAGACTTACAAACATCTAACCAAACACACACAAGCATATACATGCAAACACCTAAAAACAAACAAAACTCACGCAGACATACCCACAGACAACTAACAAGACAAAACAAACACACTCACAACCCCTGAAAACAAACAAAACCCAAACAAACACACGCCTACCCCCATAAATAACAGACAAGCAAACAAACAAACACACACATACCTACATCCCAACCCCTCCACCGAAAAAAACTACACCCCCCTCAAAAAAAAAGAAAAAAAAAAAAGAAAAAAAAAATAGCCAGACACACCCCGAGACCTAATCGCCTTTGCAGATCTTCCTCGACTGGACAGAACAACTGCAGGAGTCGACTGAATCCATTTATCATTTCCCTCGAGGTGAATGGGTCATAATTGTCACCTGTCGCCTCGTCTCTTTGTCAAAGGGGGGAGAGGGGGGTCAAGGAGGGGAGGGAATGGGGGGAGGAGAATGAGGCAAGGGGTAGGGGGAAGGGGGTCCAGAAGGGGAGAGAGTGGGGGGGGAGTGAGGCAAGGGGTAGGGGAAGGGGGTCCAGAAGGGGAGAGAGTGGGGGGGGAGTGAGGCAAGGGGTAGGGGGAAGGGGGTCCAGAAGGGGAGAGAGTGGGGGGGGAGTGAGGCAAGGGGTAGGGGGAAGGGGGTACAGAAGGGGAGAGAGTGGGGGGAGTGAGGCAAGGGGTAGGGGGAAGGGGTCCAGAAGGGGAGAGAGTGGGGGGGAGGCAAGGGGTAGGGGGAAGGGGGTCCAGAAGGGGAGAGAGTGGGGGGGAGTGAGGCAAGGGGTAGGGGGAAGGGGGTCCAGAAGGGGAGAGAGTGGGGGGGGAGTGAGGCAAGGGGTAGGGGGAAGGGGGTCCAGAAGGGGAGAGAGTGGGGGGGGAGTGAGGCAAGGGGTAGGGGGAAGGGGGTCCAGAAGGGGAGAGAGTGGGGGGGGGGGAGTGAGGCAAGGGGTAGGGGGAAGGGTGGTCAAAGAGGAGAGACAGTGGGGTCAAGGAGGGGGAGGGGGGGTCAAAGAGAGAAGAGAGGGGGAGGGGAGTAGGAGGAGAGTTAGGACAAGGAGGGGAGAGAGTGGGGAGGAGGAGGAGTGGGGGGGAGGAGGGAGGTATTGTGGGAGAAAAGAACATTTCCTTTGCTTTTGGGAATTATTGATCGCACTCGCGGTGGTATATTGGGGGTAGGAGGGGTGTGGGGGGGGTAGTGTGGTGGATCTAAAAGGGGTCGGTTGGTATTGGTGTTTTAACAGAAATCTGGTTTACTCTCTCTCTCCTGTCTCTCGCTTTCTGTCCATCAATCTATCTTATTTGTCAGTCAGTCAGTCAGTCAGTCAGTCAGTCTCCCCCCATCTCTTCTTCTCTCTCTTCTTCACTTCCTCTCTTTCCTCTTCTCCTCCGCTCTCCCTCTTTCTTCCTCATTACCACCACGCGCTCCTTTCACGGAACATTGCACCTTCCAGCCCTATCCTGCAAGTTAAGGAATGGATCCACCTTGCCACTTTACCCACTTTACTTTATCCACCTCACCCACTTTATCCACCTTACTCACTTTATCCACTTTATTTTATCCACCTTACCCACTTTACTATATCCACCTTACCTACTTTATCCACCTTACTCACTTTATCCACTTTACTTTATCCACCTTACCCACTTTATCCACCTTATCCTCCTCATCCACCTTATCCTCCTCGTCCACCTTACCCACTTTATCCCCTCATCCACCTCATCCACGCCTCGAACAGCACGCATGAGCCGCATTTCGGTCGCCATAACGTAAACTGCTCAGGAAATTATTCCCAAATGTTCCGGATGTATTTTTTTTTGGGGGGGGGGGGTAGTATGCTCTGGACTCTTTTCCTCCTTTTTTATTATATCATCATTTGCTTTGGTTGTTGTAATTAGTTTCACTTTTATTATTGTTATTATCATTATTGTTATTGTTGTTGTCATTATCATAATTATAATCATTATCAATATCATTAGTATTATCATTATAACTGTTGTTATTATTCTTTATGATAATGATGATGATAATAATAATAATGATAATCAT
>NC_051423.1:6600544-6605544 GCF_015228065.2 Penaeus monodon | reverse complement strand
TTATATCAATTCACTCATCATTATTGTTTAATAACCTAGATTTGACTTCCTTGTTGTTATAATCCTTATGATTATTTATTATAATTTGTAATATAATCATCATCAGTAGTAATGCTATTACTTTTATCCTCATAATCAATGTTATAATTGCTTTTTAGTTAAACCGATGCACTGTAGTTTTCTTTATATACTTAGCATACCCACCTTTGGCTAAAACTGTTGAAGTCTACGGACAAGAACCCACATTCCATTGCTTTATTTCTTTTTTCTGAGCAGAGTTATTATAATAATAATAATAATAATAATAATAATAATAATAATAATAATAATAATAATAATAATAATAATTATTATTATTAGTAGTAGTATTTTCTGATTATTTCTTATTATTATTATTATTATTATTATTATTTTATTATTATTATTATTATTATTATTATTATCATTATTATTATTATTATTATTACTACTATTATCATTATTATTATTGTTTTTATTATTCTCGTTGTTATCATATCACTATTATTATCAACATTGTCATATTACTATTATTATTATCATTTTTGTAGTGTGCGGCTGCGTACTCGCCGACTCTAAGGCCGATTTCGCTAAGACTGACATCATCCTTGGGCTCAAAGTGGTTGAGGCTAGGTCTTGACCATGCCACATGCCTGCCTTTACGCCGCCTTGCGACTCGCCATTTCGGCTCGGATGCGCAATCATTTCGCAATCTCCCCAACCCTATCAAGATCTCCGTTCTTTTCAAGGATCAGGCGCGCACCTCTGCGCTCCTGCACGAGGCTGTTGCTTCACCCACCATTTGCGCCTCGCCCTCCCTGCCTGAGCGAATTTAAAACCATAGCCTATTACTTGGGTGGCATTGAAGTCGCCAAGAAAAATAAAAAGATTTTCTTAATTTTCAAAGTCAAACACTGTAAACATGTACGGCCCGAAATGTACGGTTATCGCTTAAACTGTGTATCTCTAGTTATCCTCTGTATCCTTTCCCTTATTTATCTTTTTCTATTATTCTATCTCTTCGGCGACGCTTCTAAAGTGTCATAATAATCATAATAATAATAATTATTATTATCATTAATTTCATTATTTATTTATCTATTTTCAAATAAAAAATCTATGCGTAGGAAACTTAATTACCTAGAAATTCACTGAGAGTTGTTAATAATCTCCTATTCATAAACCCTTGTATATGAGAAGATACATTCTTTCTTTGCTTTCAGTTTGTTGTTGTTATATTCATTAGGATTATTATTGTCGTTAGTATCATCTCTTATCATCATTATTAATATTACAATTGCTTTTTAATCAAAGCACGTGAAGTTAGGTCAAGAACCCACATTTCACTTACTATTGCTTGCTTTTTCCTTTGTTTGGAAAAATAGATAATAACGATAATAAAGTTGATAATAATAATGATCATAATAATAATAATAATGATAATAACAACAACAACAGCAATACTACTACTACTACTAATAATAATAACAATAATAATAATAATAATAGTAATAATAATTTTTACTATTATTATTATTACTATTCTTCTTCTTCTTATTATTATTATTATAATTATTATTATTACTATTATTATTATTATTATTATTATCATTATTATTATTATTATTATTATTATTGTTATTATCATTATTATTATTATTATCATTATCATTATTATTGTTATTGTTATTTGTATTGCTATTGCTATTGATTTTGTTATTGTTATTGTTATTGTATTTGTTATTGTTATTGCTATTGTTATTATTATCACAATTACCCACATTTCAGTTACTATTGCTTCGGCTGAATTATTATTATTATTATTATTATTATTATCATTATTATTATTATTATTATTATTATTATTATCCTCCTCCTCCTCCTCCTCCTCCTCCTCATCATTATATTCATTATCATTATCATCAGCAGTATAATCATCATCATGGTTGTTGTTAATACTATTATTAATATCACCACCCTTATCACTTTCATTATTACTATCATTCTCATTAGTATTCTAATCACTCTCATTATCATTGTTATTATTATTATTTTTATATAAAAAAATCTATGAATAGTAGCTGAAGTATGTAAGTAGTTTACCCTCATACCCCTTCATCGTGTTGGGATTTAGATTTAGTATATGTTTTTTATAATCAAAAGTAATTTACTGATTAAAATGGTTAAATTACCCAGTAATTCACTAAGTGAGAGTTGTTAATAATCTCTTATTCATAAACTCTTGTAGATCAAGAAATTACATTCTTTCTTTAATTTCAGTTTGTTGTTGTTATATTTATTATGATTATTATTGTCGTTAGAATCATCACCAGTATTATATCGCTACTCTTATCTTCATTACCTAATATTATAATTGCTTAACTAAAAGCACGTTGGCTAAGATCTGCGGTCAAGAACCCACATTTCACTTACTTTTGCTTACTATATCCTTGATTTGGAAAAAAAATAATAACGATAATAAAGATGATAATGATAATGATAATGATAATAATAAGGATAATAATAATAATAATAAAAATGATAATAGTAATAGTAATATAATAATAATAATAACAATAATAAAAATAATAATAATAATAAAAAAAAAAAATATTATTATAATTATTATTACTATTATTGTTATTATTGTTATTATTATTATTATTATTATTATTATTATTATTATTATTATCATTATTATTATTATAATTATTATTATAAATGTCATTGTTTTTGTTATTGTTATTGCGATTGCTATTGCTTTTGCTATTGTTATTGTTATCACTATGGACTATTGGGCTAAGACTGTTGAAGTCTACGGTCAAGACCCTAGTGCTTCATTCCTTTTTTTCGGATGAAAAATTATTATTATTATCATTATTATTATCATTATTATTATTATTATTATTATTATTATTATCATTATTACCATCATTATATTCATTATCATTATCATCAGCAGTATAATCATAATTATCATGGTTGTTCTTATTGTTATTATGATCATTATCATCATCATTATTATTACTGTTGTTAATACTAACATTATTTTCATCATCATTATCACTTTCATCATTATTATCATTCTCATTATAATTTTTATCATTATCATTATCATCTTCATTATAATCATTGTTATTATTATCATTGCTATTATTATTATTTTTAAATAAAAATCTATGCGTAGGAGCTGAACAATGTAAGTAGTTTATACTCATATCCCTTCATTGTGTTGGGATTTAGATTTGGTATCTGTTTTTTTATAATTAAAGCTATTCATTGATTAAAATTGTTTAATAACCTAGTAATTCACTAAGTGAGAGTTGTTAATAATCTCCTATTCGTAAACCCATGTATATCAGAAGATACATTGTTTCTTTGATTTGATTTTGTTGTTGTTATATTCATTATGATTATTATTGTCATTAGAATCATCATCAGCATTATATCGTTCCTCTTATCATCATTATTAATATTATAATGACTTTTTAATCAAAGGACGTGAAGCTAAGACTGTTGAAATCTGCGGTCAAGAACCCACATTTCACTTACTATTGCTTATCATTTCCTTTGTTTGGAAAAAAAGATAAAAATGATAATAAAGATGATAATAATAATCATCATAATAAGAATACTGAAGATAATGATAATAACAACAACAATAGTACTACTACTACTAATGATAATAATAATAATAATAATAATAATAATAATAATAATAATGATAATAATGATGATAATAATAACTATTGTTACTATGATTACGATTATTCTTATTATTGTTGTTGTTATTATTCTTGTTGTTGTTATTGTTATTGCTATTATCATTGTTATCACTATCGTCATTACCTTGGACTAAGACTGTTGAAGTCTACAGTCAAGAGCCCACACTTCAGTTACTATTACTTAATTCCCTTTTTTTTATGAAAAATTATCATTATTATTATTATTACTATTATTATTATTATTATCATTATTATTATTATTATCATTATTATTATTATCACCATCATAATATTCATTATCATTATAATCAGCAATATAATCATCATTATCATGGTTGTTGTTATTGTTATCATTATCATTATTATCATCATTATCATTACTGTTGTTAACACTATCATCATTATCACCAGCATTATCACTTTCATCATTATTATCATTTTCATTACCACTTTTATCGTTATCATTAACATCTTTATTATCATCATTGTTACTATTATTATTATTATTATTATTATCAATGTTATTATCATAATCACTATCATTATCATTAATAATAACAATAATAATAATAATAATAATAATAATAATAATAATAATAATAATGATAATAATGACAATAATAATAATAAATAATGACAATGATTATGATAATGATAATGATAATAATGATGATGATGATGATGATAATGATATTGATTGTGATAATGATACTGATACTGGTAATGATAATAATAATAATGATTATCATTATAATCATTATTATTTGTATAATCATTATTATTTGTTGTTATTCGTTGTCGTTATCATCATTATTATTATCATTATTATTATTATTATTATCGTTGTTATTATTACAATTTACTATCATTATTATCATTATCATTTAGATAAAAATAATGATAACAGCAATAATGATGATGATAATAGTAATAACAATAATAATAATGATAATGATAATGATAATAGTAATAATGATACTACTACTACTACTACTACTGCTACTACTGCTACGACTAATAATTATAACAACAACAATAATAATAATAATAATAATAATAATAATAATAATAATAATAATAATAATAACAATAATAATAGTAATGATAATAATAATAATAATAATAATAATAATAATAATAATAATAATAATAATGATAAGAATAATAAGAATAAGAACATCTATTATTATTGCTATTATTATCATTATTATTATTACCTAATGTTGTTGTTGTTGTTGTTCTTTTTCTTCTTCTTAT
>NC_051423.1:6578044-6580544 GCF_015228065.2 Penaeus monodon | reverse complement strand
GGAAGGCTATAATTAAGCAAAACAAAACAAAACAAAACAAAACAGGAAGATAAAAAGACTATAATAACGTCTGTTAGATATATATATATATATATATATATATATATATATATATATATATATATATATACACACATATATATATATATATATATATATATATATATATACATATATATATATATATATATATATATTATATATTATATATATATATATATATATATATATATATATATATATATATATATAATATAGTGCTCAACAGAAAGATGCAACCATATAATCTTATATTTAAAAAGAATTGAAAACGAGTAAATCATCCATTTTTTATATTATACCATATGCAGGCATAAAGAGAGTTAAAATAATAAATACAGAATGTATGTATATATGCAAGAAATGCAATCATAAATAAATAGATGAAGAGAAAGGCATAGTATATAAGGATATTTAAATATATAAATATATAAATAGATAAATGAACAGAGAGCCATAAGACAAAAAGATCAATTAACAAATAAATAAATGAATGAGTGTATGAATGGTTAGATAAACAGGTGAATAAATGCATAGACAACATAGATAAATAATTACATAAGTAACAAAAACGGATGAACAAAGAAATGAAAAAAAAGGAGATAAATGAATAATAGATAACAGATAAATAAATAACGAATAACAGATAAATGAATAATTAACTGAATAAACAAATGGGTACATAGATAAACTCATTAATAAATAACAGAGTCGATCAATGAATGAATGAAGCAGCGAACGTCTCAACTGATGAACCAGCAAACAGAAAATAAAGGATAAATACATGAAAATAGATAAAGACGTAAATAAATAAGCAAATCAACAGATAAACATATACATCAGAACAAACAAACAAGAAAAATAAAACAATCACACCAAATAACCGAAAGAGAAAACGGAACACTGAGCAGGTACTGCACACGACCCCCTCCCCCCCTCCACCCCCTACCCCTTCTGTCACGTACGAAAAGGTGGGTATGCCAGTGTCAAGGAGAGGGGCCCGTGACAAGCAAGATTTAGTAGTCTGTGAATTAAGCAAAACTGGGACAGGATTGCATGCCAAGTAGGAAAGCCGGCAGAGGGTTGGGTGTAGCGGCGGATTGGTCACTTTAAGTCGGGTCTGTTGTGCGGTGTGGATGACCTGTGTGGAAGTGTGGTCGTGTGGATGATCTGTGTGGTTGTGTGGATGACTTGTGGTTGTGTGGATGACTTGTGTGGTTGTGTGCACACAACCACAGGTCATCACCTAGGGTTGTGTGCATGGCCTGTTTGGGTTTGTGGATGACCTGTGTGGTTATGTGTATGACCTGTGTGGATGACCTGTGTGGTTGTGTGGATATTTTGGCGTGTGGGTAGGTGGGTTGGAGTCTGTGTATGTATAGGCATGGGGTAAGAGGAAGCGTTTTGTTTTGAGTGTGATTGTGAGGTTGTGTTTGTGTTTGTGAGTGCGTATAGTGTATGTATGTAGTGTGTGTGTGTGTGTGTGTGTGTGTGTGTGTGTGTGTGTGTGTGTGTGTGTGTGTGTGTGTGCGTGCTTGTGTGTGTGTGTGTGTGTGTGTGTGTGTGTGTGTGTGTGTGTGTCTGTGTATGTGTGAAGGTGTATATTCAGTATGTTTGTGTAACTTCCTGCTGGTATGTTTGGGTCTGTTGCTGTTTGTGTGTGCAATGGGAAGTGGGTTGCTTAAAATGTTTTTCACCAAGAAAATATTTTTAAAATTTTATATTATTACTTAAAATATATTGGTAACTTGATGTACTTGTACGCAATATAGAAAGACTAAATATTATAAATACAATTATATTGATAATGTAACCTAAAGCACGAAGTTTGTTAGAACTTTTAGTAATTTGAAACACTTCTATCTCCTAAAAGCAAAACTGGCAACTCACCTTGGACGATGGAGTACTCTGCTTTTTTTTCTAAAAAACCAACACTTTTTTTTTCTGTTCATATGTGTCTGGAACTATCTATCTATCTATCTATCTATCTATCTTATTTTCAGTGGCTTAACCACTTTATTATTTTTTTGAAAGATCTTCAGCTAATCCAGAGTTTAGGGTGAGTTGCCAAATTTCATTTCCTGAGATAAAACGGCGACTAGTACTTAATGCTTCAATAGTTTTCGACCTTAGGAAACGTTAATCGCAAATTTCATATTGCTTCGTACATATTCGTACAAAAATCATAACAGGCTCCTTCTGTTTGGCCACATTATATCTAATTATACGAAATTATAAGTGAACATTAGTATTTCTTTGAGAAATATCCAATTGCGAGGTACCACTTCTATGAACGAAAATAATTTTATTTCGCTCACTCAATCCTCTGGGCAACTATACGCTATGTTCATCCTCATTCAGTTAATATCAGTCGGTTCGTGAGGATGGTAATGATGATGATGATGATGATGATGATGATGATGATGATGATGATGATGATGATGATGATGATGATGATGAT
>NC_051423.1:6570668-6575444 GCF_015228065.2 Penaeus monodon | reverse complement strand
AATAATAATAATAATAAAATAATATAATTAATAATGATAATAATAAAAATAAAATAATAATAAGTTTAATAATAAATAATTAAATAATAATAATAAAATAATAATAAAATGAAAAAATAAAAAATAAAATAATATAATAAAAATTTAATAATAATAAAATAATAATAATGTAATAATAATAATAAAATAATAATATAATAAAAATAATCATAATAATAATAAAAAAAAAAAAAATTTGAGGGATAATAATAATAATAAAACAACAAGACTAGTAATAATAGCAGTAGTAGTTATAGTAGCAATAGGATGAAATAATAAAATATTAACAGAAGAAAATTTAAAATAATTATGTAAAGACAATACCCAAAAAAATTTATGTAATTCATTATGTAATTGCCACATTATTATTCAGCATGAAGAGAATCATTTATTTTGATGAAGTTACTGCATCACAATATAGATTATATTATGTTTCACTTATTTCGTTAATTATGCATTTTATACTGACTTATTGTCATTGTGTCAAGTTTTTAAATTTGTTGTTTTATTTGTTTACTACAAAGAATGGAGAAATAATTTTCTTGTTCGATGTTTTTTAGCATTTTTGATAACGAATTCAAATGCGTTTCTAGTAAATGAAAACTTTTGCACATAATCTTAAAATTTATGATTTACTGTTTCCAAAGTTGGTACGTGTTTTTATTACTATTACTATGAAAGATTGGATGATTTGCATTCATTATTAGTTATAGTTTGGTCAAGGTGGAATGTGTGTATTTTAGCGTCATTTGGTTTTGTGATTTGTATTACAAGTTTTTCATCATCACTACCATATTTAAAAATTGATAAGAGGTATCTATTACGATATTTTAAAATATAGTTTACTCTATGCCTATCATTGCATTGTGACAAAGAAAAAAAAAGTATGAATGAGAATGAACAACTTACAACAACAAAAATACATGAATAAATGAACAACGTAAATCATTATCATTGTTACTAGGTATCTTGATGGAGATATAATAAAATAATGTATCTATTGCGCTGTTTTTTTTTTTTTCCGAACGGGACCGCAATCGACATTGTGAAGGATATCAAGTAAAGCATTTCCTCTATTTTATCTCAGTTCACAAAATATTACACAGACGTGACATTGCAGGATCAGTCTTGCCGATTTATGAGAGTGGTGTTAAGAGAAGAAAACAATGAAAAAGAAAGAATATTCGTGTCCCTTTTGCTACGTTCCAAATCAGGGAAGTCCCAAGCGAAAAAAAAAATATTATTTATTATAGAAAAGAGGAACAGGATCACAGAAAAAAAACTCTATTATTTTTTATTATTATTATTTTTATTATTATTATTATTATTGTTGTTGTTGTTGTTGTTGTTGTTGTAGAAAAAGGAATAGAAATAAAAAAAAAAAAATAAAATATTTAAAAAGCAAAGTCAAAAGAGCTGGAATTAAGAACACAAAAGCCACTTAGTCTCCAACGATTTTCTAAAAGAAAAACAAAATGTGATATTTTTATATCTCATTATTATCCCCTATTTGTAGAATAATCATGCGCTACGTGATTTAAGATGTTCATTCTATTGTTTCCTCTAAAAGGGTTCTCTTGTTCAATGATTTCGGGAAAGTTGAATATCTTTTTGGAGAATGGTATGAACATATTTTGTAATAGCTTTTAATGAAGTACTTCCTAAATACAGATTTTATATAGTTGTTGTCGACTTTAAACGAAAAGTGTGGTTGGAAGCAGCGGATATTTTATTTCTTTGTTTTTATGCTTATTATTGTCGTTTTTGTTGTTTTTTTGCTATTGCTGTAGTTGACTCCCATCTTTTTATTTTTATTTTTCAATTGTTATTGCTATTATTACTACTATCTTTTAAAATTTGTTGTTACTATCATTATCATTATCATTACCGTTATTATTACCATCATTATCGTTAACATATCATTACCGTCATTATCGTTACGTTTTATATTTGTATTTTTTATTAGTGTTATTATTATGATTATTATCATTTTTATCTTATTATCATTATTATCATTGTCATTATTATTATTATTATTATTACTATTATTACAATCATTATTATTAACATCATCATTAATAATAATAATTACAATAATGATAAGGATATTGATATGTTATTATTATTATTATCATTATCATTATCATTATCATTATCATTATCATTATCATTATCATTATCATTATTTTTATTTACTATTATTATTTTTTAATATTATCATTAGGTTTACTATTATTATCATTATTATTATTTTTATAACTATTACTAGTATTATCATAATTATTATTATTATCATCATCATTATCATTTTATCATCATCATCATCATCTCATCATCATCACATCATAAATCATCATCATCATCATCATCATCATCATCATCATCATCACCCATCATCATCATCATCATCACCCATTACCATCCTCACGAACCGACTGATATTAACTGAATGAGGATGAACATAGCGTATAGTTGCCCAGAGGATTGAGTGAGCGAAAAAAAATTATTTTCGTTCATAGAAGTGGTACCTCGCAATTGGATATTTCTCAAAGAAATACTAATGTTCACTTATAATTTCGTATAATAGATATAATGTGGCCAAACAGAAGGAGCCTGTTATGTTTTTTTTGTACGAATATGTACGAAGCAATATGAAATTTGCGATTAACGTTTCCTAAGGTCGAAAACTATTGAAGCATTAAGTACTAGTCGCCGTTTTATCTCAGGAAATAAAATTTTGGCAACTCACCCTAAACTCTGGATTAGCTAAAGATCTTTCAAAAAAATAATAAAGTGGTTAAGCCACTGAAAATAAGATAGATAGATAGATAGATAGATAGATAGTTTCCAGACACATATGAAAAAAAAAAAAGTGTTGGTTTTTTAGAAAAAAAAGCAGAGTACTCCATCGTCCAAAGGGTGAGTTGCCAGTTTTGCTTTTAGGAGATAGAAGTGTTTCAAATTACTAAAAGTTCTAACAAACTTCGTGCTTTAGGTTACATTATCAATATAATTGTATTTATAATATTTAGTCTTTCTATATTGCGTACAAGTACATCAAGTTACCAATATATTTTAAGTAATAATATAAAATTTTAAAATATTTTCTTGGTGAAAAACATTTTAGCAACCCACTTCCCCATTGCACACACAAACAGCAACAGACCCAAACATACCAGCAGGAAGTTACACAAACATACTGAATATACACCTTCACACATACACAGACACCACACACACACACACAACACACACACACACACACACACACAAGCACCCCACACACACACACACACACACACACACCACACACCCCACACACACACCACACACACACACACACTACATACATACACTAAAAACGCACTCACAAACACAAACACAACCTCACAATCACACTCAAAACAAACGCTTCCTCTTACCCCATGCCTATACATACACAGACTCCAACCCACCTACCCACACGCCAAAATATCCACACAACCACACAGGCATCCACACAGGTCAAAACACATAACCACACAGGTCATCCAAAAACCCCAACAGGCCATGCACACAACCCTGGGTGATGACCTGTGGTTTGTGTGCACACAACCAAAACAAGTCATCCACACAACCACAAGTCATCCACACAACCACACAGATCATCCACACGACCACAAGTCATCCACACAACCACACAGATCATCCACAGGGACCACACTTCCACACAGGTCATCCACCGCAAAACAGACCCGACTTAAAGTGACCAATCGCCGCTCAACCCAACCCTCTGCCGGCTTTCCTACTTGCATGCAATCCTGTCCCAGTTTTTGCTTAATTCACAGACTACAAAATTTCTTGCTTGTCACGGGCCCCTCCCCTTTGACACTGGCATACCCCCCTTTTTCGTACGTGACAGAAGGGGTAGGGGGTGGAGGGGGGGAGGGGGTCGTGTGCAGTACCTGCTCAGTTTTTCCGTTTTCTCTTCGGTTATTTGGTGTGATTTTTTTTATTTTTCTTGTTTGTTTGTTCTGATGTATATGTTTATCTGTTGATTTGCTTATTTTTTTACGTCTTTATTATTTTCATGTATTTATCCTTTATTTTCTGTTTGCTGGTTTTCATCAGTTGAGACGTTCCGGCTCTTCATTCATTCATTGATCGACTCTGTTATTTATTAATGATTTTATCTATGTACCCATTGTTTATTCAGTTAATTATTCATTTATCTGTTATTCGTTATTTATTTATCTGTTACTATTATTCATTTATCTCCTTTTTTTTCATTTCTTTGTTCATCCGTTTTTGTTACTTTGTAATTATTTATCTATGTTGTCTATGCATTTATTCACCTGTTTATCTAACCATTCATACACTCATTCATTTATTTATTGTAATTGATCTTTTTGTCTTATGGCTCTCTGTCATTTATATTTTTATATATTTATATATTTAAATATCCTTATATACTATGCCTTTCTCTTCATCTATTTATTTATGATTCCCATTTCTTGCATATATACATACATTCTGTATTATTATTTTAACTCTCTTTATGCCCTGCATATGGTATAATATAAAAATGGATGATTTTCTCGTTTTCAATTCTTTTTAATAAAAAGATTATATGGTTGCATCTTTTTGTTGAGCACTATATTTATATATATTTTATATATATAAAATCATATATATAAAATATATATTATATATATAATATATATATATATATATATATATATATATATATGTGTGTAT
>NC_051423.1:6560668-6565668 GCF_015228065.2 Penaeus monodon | reverse complement strand
GGGTTAGATTTTTTATCGTAATGAATTGAATTTTTTTAATGACGGGGAATGCAGGGGTATGCAATGGTATTTTATAGTGAAAAGGGAAGACACTAGACATGAACCAAATACACAAAAAGGGAAATTTAAAACCAAAAGGAAAAAAAGGAAAAATGGGGGAAGGCTATATTAGCAAAACAAAACAAAACAAACAAAACAGGAAGATAAAAAGACTATATAACGTCGGGTAGTTTAAAATTTTAAAAAAATATATATTATTATATATATAAAAATATATATAATATATATATATAAACATATATATTTTTTATATATATAATATATTATATATTTTATAATTAAAATATATATATATATATATATATATTATTAATATAAAATATATATATATATATATATATAATATAATAAAAAGTGCTAAACAGAAAATGCACCATTAATCTTATATTTAAAAAGAATTAAAAAGAGAAAATCTCTTTTTTTATTTATCCCATATGCGGGCAAAAAGAGGTTAAAATAAAAAATACAGAATGTATTGATATGAAAGAAATGAAACATAAAAAAATAGAGAAGAAAAAGGGCATAGTATATAAGGATATTTAAATATAAATATATAAATGATAAATGAAAGAGACCCATAAGACAAAAAGTAAAATTAACAAATAAAAAAAAGAATGAGTGTATGATGGTTAGAAAACAGGTGAAAAAATGCATAGACAACAAAATTAAAAAATTACATAAGTAACAAAAACGGATGAACAAAGAAATGAAAAAAAAGGAGAAAAATGAATAAAATAACAGAAAAAAATAACGAATAACAGATAAATGAAATTAACTGAATAAACAAAGGGTACATAGATAAAAATCATTAATAAAAAAACAGAGTCGATATGAATTAAAGAGCACGAAGTTTAACTGTGAACCCGCAAAAAGAAAAAAAAAGGGTAAATACATGAAAAAAGATAAAAACGTAAATAAATAAGCAAATCAACAGATAAAAATTAAAATCGAACAAAAAAAACAAGAAAATAAAAAAAATCAACCAAATAACCGAAAAAGAAAAAGGAACATGAGCAGGTACTGACACGACCCCCCCCCCCCTCCACCCCCCACCCCCTTTTTCAGTACGAAAAGGTGGGTATGCCAGTGTCAAAGGGAGGGGCCCGGACAAACAGATTTAGTAGTCTGTGAATTAAGCAAACTGGGCAGGATTGCCCCAAATAGGAAAGCCGGGAGAGGGGTTGGTGTAGGGGGGGATTTGGGCACTTTTAAATCGGGGGCTGTTGTCGGTGTGGTGACCTGTTGGAAGTGTGGTCGGTGGATGATTGTGTGGTTGTGTGGTGATTGTGGTCGTGTGGGTGATCTTGTGGTTGTTGGTGACTTGTGGTTGTGTGGATGACTTGTGTGGTTGTTGCACACACCACAGGGCATCACCCAGGGTTGTGTGCATGGCCTTTTGGGTTGGGTGGCCTGTGTGGTTATGTTAGACCGGGTTTGGTGACCTGTGTGGTTGTGTGGTATTTTTGGGGTGTGGGGAGGGGGGTTGGAGTCGTGTATGTAAGGGATGGGGTAAGAGGAACGTTTTGTTTTTAGTGTGATTGTGAGGGTTTTGTTTGTTTTTGAGTGGGGTTAGGGGTTTTGTATGTAGTGTGGTGGGTGGGGTGTGTGTGTGTGTGTGTTTTGGTGGTGTGTGTTGGTGTGTGTTTTGCGTGCTTTGTGTGTGTGTGTGTGTGTGTGTGTGTGTGTGTGTTGTGTGTCTTGTTGTGGAAAGGGGTTTTATTCAGTAGTTGTGTAACTTCCCGCTGGTATGTTTTGGGGCTGTTGCTGTTTGTGTGTCAAAGGAAGTGGGTTGCTTAAAATGTTTTTCACCAAAAAAATATTTTTTAAAATTTTTATTATTTCTTAAAATTAAATTGTAAATTATGTACTTGTACGCAAAATAGAAAGACTAAATATTTAAATACAATATTTATAAGTAACCTAAAACACGAAAATTTGTTAAACTTTTTTTAAATTTTAAACACTTCTATCTCCTAAAAGCAAAAAATGGCAACTCACCCTTGGCGATGGAGTACTCTGCTTTTTTTCTAAAAAAACCAAAACTTTTTTTTTCTGTTCATATGTTTCTGGAACTACTATCATCTACTATCTATCTATCTTATTTCATGGCTTACCCCTTTTTTATTTTTTTTTAAAAATCTTCAGCTTCCAGAGTTTGGGTGGTTGCAATTTCATTTCCCGAGATAAAACGGCGACTAGTATTTTTTAAGCTTCAAAAGTTTTTACCCTTGGGAAAAGTTAATCGAAAAATTTTATATTGCTTCGTACATATTCGTACAAAAAAAATAACAGGCTCCCCCTGTTTGGCCCCATTTTTTCTAATATACGAAATTAAATGAACATTAGTATTTTTTTGAAAATATCCAATTGCGAGGTACCCACTTCTATGAACGAAAAAAAATTTTATTTCGCTCACTCATCCCCTGGGGAACTATACGCTTTTTTATCCTCATTCATTTTAAAATCAGTCGGGTTTGTGGGAGGTAATGATGATATGATGATGATGATGATGATGATGATTGATATGTGGATGAATGATGATGATGAGATGATGATGATGATATGATGATGATATGAGAAATAATGTAATGTGATGATAATAATAAAAATAAAGATAAAAATTTAAAAATAAAATAATAATAAAATGATATAATGTAAATAATGTAAAATTAAAAAATAATATATAATAATTAAAAAGATAATGATAATGATAAGTAAGGGAAAAGATAATGAAATGATAATGATAATAATAATAAACAAACAATATCCTTATCATTTTGTAATTATTTTATTAATGTGATGTTAATAAAAATGATATAAAAATATAAAAATAATAATAATAAATAACAAAGATAATAAGAAATAAAGATAAAAATGTAAAAATCATAAAAATAAAACTAAAAAAACAAAAAATAAGATAACGATAATGACGGAATGATAATTTAACGATAATGATGGTAAAAAACGGTAATGATAATGATAATGATAGTAACAACAATTTTTAAAGATAGTATAAAAAATAGCAATAACAATTGAAAAAAAAAAATAAAAAATATGGGGGTCAATACGAAAAGCAAAACACAAAAAAATCGACAATATAAATAAAAACAAAGAAATAAAATATCCCCTGCTTCCAACCACACTTTCGTTTAAAGTCGCAACAAATATAAATCGTATTTAGGAAATACTTCATTAAAAAATCATTACAAAATATGTTCATCCATTCTCCAAATAATATTTTAACTTCCTGAAATCATTGAACAAGAGAACCCTTTTTAAGGAAACAAAAGAATGAAAATCTTCATCAGTAGCGCAGATTATTCACAAAAAGGGATAATAATAGATATAAATTCCATTTTTTTTTTTTCTTTGGAAAATCGTTGGAGACTAATGGCTTTTTTGTTTTTTAAATTTCCCCCTCTTTTGACTTGTTCTTTTTAAATAGTTTTTTTTTTTTTTATTTTTATTCCTTTTTTCTACAAAAAACAACAAAAAACAACAAAAAATAATAATAATAATAAAATAAAAATAATAATAATAAAAGAGTTTTTTTCTGTGATCCTGTTCCTCTTTCTTAATAAAAAAATATTTTTTTTTTTGCTTGGGACTTCCCTGATTTGGAACGTAGCAAAAGGCACGAAAATTCTTTTTTTTCATTGTTTTCTTTTCTTAAAAACCATCCATAAATCGGGAAGACTGGATCCTGCAATGTCCGTTTTTGAAAATTTTGTGAACTGAGATAAAAAAAGAGGAAAACTTTACTTGATTCCTTCACAATTCGATTGCGGTCCCGTTCGGAAAAAAAAAAAAAAGCGCAATAGATACATTATTTTTTTATATCTCCATCATAATACCTATAAAATGATAAGTATTTACTTTTTTCATTTATTCATGTATTTATGTTGTTGTAATTTTCTTCTCATTCATACTTTTTTTCTTTGTCACAATGCAATATAGCATAGAGTAAACTATATTTTTAAATATCGTAATAATACTCTTATCAATTTTCAAAATTGGTAGGATGATGAATAACTTGTAATACAAATCCAAAAACCAAAAGACGCTAAAAAACACACATTCCACCTTCCAAACTATAACTAAAAAGAAAGCAAATCATCCAATCTTTCTAGTAATGTAAAAAATACGTACCGACTTTGGGAAAAAGTAAAACTAAATTTTAAGATTATGTCAAAAAAATTTCTTTTTCTAGAAACGCATTTTAATTTTGTTATCAAAAATTAAAATCATCGAAAAAAAGTTATTTCTCCATTTTTTAGTAACAAATAAAACAACCAAAAAAAACTTTACACAAAGCAATAAGTCATATAAAAAAGCATAAATTAACGAAATAAGTGAAACATAATAAATCTAATTTTGATGAGTAACTTTATCAAAAATAAATGTTCTCTTTATGTGAAAAAAATGGGCAATTACATAAAGAATTACTAAATTTTTTTGGGTATTTTTCTTTACATAATTTTGTAAATTTTCTTCTGTTTTAAAATTTTATTTTTTCATCCTATTGCTACTTAACACTACTGCTTTATTATAGTCTTGTTGTTTTTTATTATCATTATCATCATCATTATTTTTTTTTATTATTATTTTATTATTATTATTATTATTAAATTTTTATTTTATTATTTTTACTATTATTTTATTTTTATTATTATTTTATCATTTTTTTATTATTGTTATTATAATTATTATCATTACAAACAATCATTTTTATGTTTATTATTATTATTATTTTTATTATTATTTATATTACTATATTTATCATTTCTATTTCTTATTATTTTTATTTTATTTTTATTTTTATTTTTTATTTTATTATTAATTATCATTATTATTTTTATTACATTATTATTATTTTATTATTATTATTATTATTTCATTATTATTATTATTATTATTATTATTATTATTTTATTATTATT
>NC_051423.1:6553715-6560568 GCF_015228065.2 Penaeus monodon | reverse complement strand
TTTTAATATATTTTTATATATATATATATTATATATATATATATATATATTTATATAAAAAATTTATATATTAAACACACACATAGATATATATGTGTGGTGTGTGGGATAGATATAGATAGATAGATAGATGATGTATGTTGTGTGTGTGTGGTGTGTGTGTGTGTGTGTTGTGTGTGTTGTGGTTGTGTGTGTGTGTGTGTGGTGTGTGTGTGGTATCATCATCATCATAAAGGGCTAACGCCGAGGGGGCGCATGGCCGCATCCCCCCTTCGCTTCCGCCACGAGGACCCCTCGGGGGCGAGTCTCCAGGCAGCACAGGGCCCCCATCTCTGTTTCACGACGGGTCTCGCGAGCCCCCCAAGCCATGATTCCTAGGACGTCCCACAGGCTCTCCACCCAGGGTTGTCTCGCAGAGATTGTTTGATTATTAAAATTATCTGCCGCGTCAACAGCAAAGGTCATTGCCAAATACCTTGTTAATTAAAAATTTTAAAAATGTTTAAAACTTTAAAAATCTATCAAAAAATATTTTACAAATAATAATAAATAGTTTAAAAAAATCAAAGCAAAAATATTATGCTCTAAGTGCATAAAATTTTTGCAAAAACATTATGCAAAATTTAAATTTTTTTGAAATTTTTAGTCTCCCAAAGGGAAATTAAAAAGGGCCCTCATGTCAAAATTTTTCCCCCAATACTTTTTTCAGTGTATATGGGGAGACAAGTACTACGTTTTTGGTCTGAAATGTTGCACATTTTTCCCATACATGTGCGCGTTAATGGCTTTTGGGGACCCTTTCCAAAGTGCTTCTTTTACCATCATTGGCCCTGAGTAGTCTTGTGTGCCGATTCTTAGTCTTTTTAATACAACTTCCATTTTTGGGTTTGGGGATGGATGCTATTCCCCCAACTGCCAAGGTCATCTCTAAGGGCTCGCGTTTTTTTTGGGGGTATGCCTCCATTTTTCCCTCCATTTATCCGAAGACAACTTTGAGCGGGGTTTCGGGTCGGTGTGTGGGAGAGGAAAACGAGCATCAAAGGCTGACGGCAGCTGCCTTTGCCTTCTGATCAGCCGCTCTTTCCCCACGATCCCAAACATGGCGGCACCCAACATAGAGTTATTTTTTTTGTGTTGACATCAGTGCAAGCCAATCTTGAACCCCCCCACTAAGGGGATGTGATGTTTTTAAGCTTTTGATTGCTTGAAAGGCACACGGAATCAAATATATCACAACGAATGGTCGTAGATCTCTAGTCATTTTAAATGCTGTAAGGATGGCATGAATCCAGTAAAGATCGGGGCTGCTAAGAAAGCTCCCAGATGCAATTTTCCCTTCTGCTCACTCCTGCAAACCCCGCTTTTTCAGATTTCGAACCACTTATAAATTGCTTTGACCCCCGGGTATTTAAAAATGTGCTGAAAAATTTTCTTCGATTCTGTTTGGATCTCCCCCCTTTCCAATTCGCTAAACCCAGTAAAATTGATTAGTCAAGGGGGGAAAAGGGGAAATTTCCCAACAGCCAGAACCTTAGTGGACTCAAATTAAGATTTCACAAGTTTCCTCATTCTCTCCCATGGGATGGGTTTTCAAGGGGGTAAACCAATTGGATTTTGGAACCCGGGAACCTTTGTAGTCTCGGTAGTAAATCAGGTCATGTACCCGGGTGAAAATAAAAGAGGTGGTTCCCACTCTCGCATACGGGGACTCCCGGGTGAAGCCCTAAAAAGCCCAGTACAGATTTGAGAGCTTATATAAAACAGTCTAACATCCGTAGAACAGTGGGAGTTGCAGATGAATAAGCCACACCAAATCAAGTTACTACGAATAAGCCCCCGTAAACCCGTTAGCGTTGTGCGGTCTGCACCCCAAGATAGATGTGAAAGAACCCGAAAATATAAGGTTTTTGTACCCTTTTACTTTAATGTTTGATGTGAGGCACCCATGTAACCCTTGAGTCAAAAATTAACCCAAGTACTTCCCTCTTGGCAAATTTCAGTGGGTTTGCTCCAAAATAGAGGAAGGATGGAATTTTTTCCTTTTTTGGGGAAATGTATAGCATGGTTTTGTTTGGGGAAAATTTGAACCATATATGTTGTCCACTGTACACCGATTTATTGCACCGATGTGTCCTTGCAATCCTGTAAGTTTCCCCCTGAGCGTACGTGTAAAGTCATCCAATACAGATTACATGAGACAGAATTGGGAACAGCCTTTAAAATGTCATTTATAGAAAGGCAAACAGGGTCACATTAAGCACTCCCTTGGGGGACCCCTTCCAGCTGATCTCCAGATTGAGAAACTTTTTCCCACCCGAACTCAAAATTTCCTGTTAGAAAGGAAGTTTTGTATGAAGGTGGGTAATGCTCTTCTTAAGCAAGCATAAATTTTTTGAGTACCCATGCTTCCAATAGTTCAAAACCCTTTTTCAAGGTCAAAAAAGATGCATCATGTGCGTCGCTGTGCGAAGGGAATTCGTATAGCAGTTTCCATCCTTACAAGTGCATCGGGGGGTCGATCTAAATCTTCAAAACCCATATTGATATGGAGTCAGCACTTTTTTCCTTTTTGCACCCATGTAAACCGAAGTTTACCATTTTCTCCACAGCTTGCAGATGCGCTGGGGGGGAAAATTGGTCTGTATTTCCTGGTGGGGAAGCACCCTTGGGGTTTAGGGACGGGGAATTTATAGACTTTTTCCCATGGGATGGCACTGTCCCCCCCTATTACTATTGAATGGGTCCAACAAAAACTTTTGGGATCTCTTGGAAAGTAGATATCTTTTGGGTAGGGAAATATGTCATTCCGGGGGCAGTCTACGGCAGAGCTGAAAAGCAGAGTCTTTCCCTTTGCTCAAAAATGGCAAGTTGTAGGGAATTTTCTGCGCAGTCCTATGAAGAACGCACTGGGTTTTTTCCCTTTTCACCCCGAAGAGTGGAGAATGGGGCAGTGTAAGATGCTCCAGGGAGATCTCTGCCAGGATTTAGCTAGCCTTAGCAAATCTTTTTACTGTGTGATTATGCATCAATCTTAAAAGCGGTGGTGACAGTGAGTGCTCTTTCCAGCGATCTTACGCACCTTGTCCCATACCTGCAAAGGGGGTCCCAGATTTAATCAGGAGACATACTGTCTCCAGACGTCCGTCGGGCCCCTTTTAGCCTCGCCGGGCCTTGGCTGGGGTCTTTTTGAAAGGATCAAGGTTACACACTGGGGCGCGTTTCAATGCCTTAATGCAGCTTTTTTGCTCGACGTTTTTGGCTTTCTCAGCCACCATGGTATGGGGGTCGGGGAAATCCTGCTATTTTTGGGGAATGGATCTTCTCGCAAGGTGAATTCGTGATTAAAGTGTTTAAAACAGCATCTTGAACCAGGGAAAACATTCACAGATCCATGCAATACTGCATTTGATTAAAAAGTTTCCCATCCGCAGTTCAAGTCGCCATTCGCACTCCTGGTGGAATACCATTACCTCCTCAAAAGTTTTGGAAATGGTCGTTCCATGTAAGTTTTCCATAACCTGCCAAGTGAAATTCATCTGTGAATCGGTGAGAAAATTTGACGGTCTATATTTGGAGAAGCCCCAGTTTGAATTGGAAATGTTGGGAGTGCACTGTTCAAAAAAACTGCTTTTACTTTAGGAGAAAGGACCCCAAAGGCCCTTCCCGGGGGTTCAAAAAATGTCCCCCCCAGAGGTGATGCCGACCATTGAAATCCCCCAAGAGTAAAAATGGATGTGGCAACTCCCAAAAGTAGATCTTCCAAATCTTTATGTTGAATTATGTGGGGGAAGGGTAGATAGATCAAATGAAAGGGTCGTGTCAAGCCTATTTCACGCCTTCACCTGCAGTTTGTCTGCAGGTGGATGGCCGGAAAGGGGAATTTGAGTCCCATTACTGTATCCTCCTGAGGTCCATTGTCAAAAGTCCCATAATGGGCTTGAATTGGAAATCCTCTCAGGGAATGGATGATTTTCCCTGGTCATATCTCTTGTAGGCATACACAAACTGGGTTAATGAAGCTATCAGATGTTGCGTTTTTCCCCTTTTTGCAAAATTCCCCGACACCATTGGATTGGATCCAGTTTTTTAAACCCCTATTTTTTCATAAGGTTTTGCAGCCCCTTTGGGGTAAAGGGTTTGCCCTACCCCCTTTAGGCTGCCCCTTTTTCCGGATTTTGGGGAGAGCTTTTGGGGGGTTGTTTCCCCCGTGGAATAGTTTCACGGGTTTCCCTTTTTGACAGCTCAGGATTTTTTTCCCGGACAAAGAAACGGACCTGAGCTTTGCTTCAGGGGCATTTGCTAGCAGCAGGGGCCCCCTGTGGATGGGGTGGCAGTGGACTTCACTGTTGAGACCCCGGGGCCCCTTTCCCGGGACGGCTCCAAAGACCCCACCTTGAAATGAGTCTTTTGAACAGACTCAGGATTCCTTTGCCTGGCAAAGGAAAAAACCCGGTTTTGGTTTTCGGGGGCATTCGCCTAGCAGCAGGGCCCCCTGTGGATTGGTGCAGCTGGGGCTGTCCCTTTTGGGCCTCTGAGCCTCACCTGATGGCCCAAAGACCTTATTTTGGAGGAGGGAGCCCTTCAATGCCCCCTCACTCCTACCCCCCTTTCGGTGGAATTGCCGAGGCATTTCAGCAATTGGGGACTGAGGTTTAAAGAAGGGGCAGAGTGTTGGTGTAAAAATTGGAAGGGAAAAGGTTGGGGGAAGGGGATGGGCCAGACCGAAGAAAAGGTTTTACCTGGCTTGAAAACGCACACGGGCCGTCGCTTTGCCTTGGAAAACAATTTTCCCCTTTGCTCCTTATTATAAATATTCTTTCTCAAATTTGTACCTTTTACAGCTTTGAAGAAGTTTTTAAGCTTTTTTTGAGGGTAACAGCATATTGGCCCTGGCAGTTGTCTTCCCCTTGATGACTGTCGTACCACACTTAACACATATTTTTGGTTGTCCATTTTCCTTAAAACGGAAAGAGTTGGCTCCAGCCCATAACCCCTGGCAGTGGAAGCCCCGCTAGGGTGGGTACATAGGGCTTTACCTGGGGTTTGTACATGCCAATAATGATTCTGGAAGGACCAACTATTAAAAGTTAAAGGAGAGCGGGGTGTAGACTGTTCCAAACCGTCAAATTTCTTCTTAAAACGTTTTACTGCACTACATTAAAAATTTTTCTAGTTCCTCAACATTTTTCTCCTCGAAACCTCATCGGGTTCGGGAAAAAAAATTTCCCCTTACACTGTTGAGGGTTTTGTGGGAAACATGAAACTTTAGCCCCCGGAATGTCGCATTTTCGCACGCAGACGGGCACTCTCGTCTGGGACGAAACCTCAACTATTTGGCACCATCTCGCTGTGGGGTGTGCGGGATCACGTTGACATCTTCAACAATTTTTTGATGTACTTCGAAAAAACAAGACCATGATTGATACACCTTCAAAGGTCTTAATACCAGGGACTTCTATATGAAATTTTTTTATATTTTCCAGGAAGATTTCCTTAGTGGATTGAGGAGGGTTTTTCCCCTTTTTACCGGTTTGGGACCCCCCAACCCTTACGATTCCCATTTTTGCCCTTTTGGGAAACTGGAAAGGTTCCAATGACAATACGTGATGTTCCAGAGGGAATGGGGGGGGATTTCGTAGGTGTCAGGGAGAGACTGATCTTGTAAAAATTTTTAGTACTCATACAAATTGGAATTTTTCTTTTTCCCCAACCCCCCACCCCCCAGGGGTCCAACGAGGGGGGCTATAGTTGGGCTCAAAATCCCCAACAGCCCCCCCCCCGGGGGAATGAGGAAAAAATAGCAGCCATATTAAGTACTGATGGCAGTCGCGGGACCCAGCGCTACCGACTAAATAGTACCTGCTTGACCCTGCTATTTTACCGCCGATTGACTTGACCGGGGCCTTTATCAAGCCGCCCGTCTAACCAGAATAAAGGACCCAAAAAGGGGGTGTTGCTAGCTGCAGGGCGCAGCGTGCAGCATCGCTCAACCTCCAGGACTCCTGTCTCCGGTAATACGGGATGCCACGCCGGCAAACACACGGGGAGATTTCCCCGGTCCAAGATGGAAAAACCAGGGGTGGGGGGCACCATCCCCTCTAGGCCTTTGGGGCACCAGGGAAACCATTTTTTTCTCATTCCCCACTGGTGACCCCTCCAGTATGGGGGACCCTCTGGTCCGGGTCACCAATCATTGGGACCTCAAGCCCCCCCACGCGGCAAGGGGGCTTCCATTTGGGGGGGGGCTCCAGAGAACAACCCCGGGGGCAGGGGGTCCCGGGAGGCGAGCTAGGTGGCCATATAGCCTGATTGGGGATCCCCGGGTTATGCAAGTAACAGGTCCCATGCCGTCTCCGGGGTTTAAACCCTGGTTTGGGCCGTGGCCGCCAACTGTACCCCCCGATCCGGGGAGGGGACTTGTTTCAAACATCAAGGGGGAGACTCCCCGGCACTGGATAGCGTCCAGGTTTTGCTTCCATGAGCAAAATGGGGAAATATCAAGGCCTTTAAAACACGCGCTTGGGCCTTTGCATAGGGCCGAATCTCCAAAAGCTCTTGTTGATCGAGTTCATGGCTCCCGTTGCAGACCAAACCGTCTACTGCTTCCCGGGTTTACAAAACCCAAAATATGGAACGCTACCAAGGGGATGAAAACTTTTTGTGACTTCCGTCCTCGCCAAGCAGGATCGACTGAACGGGTTTCCCCCAACAGGCCCCCCCCAAATCCGAAACTGGTTTGGCCCGAGCCTCTAAGCCTAGGGGGTTCGCCTCATTTTAAATGCATCAAGAGCCGCCACAAGTGACTCCAAGGACTCAGATAGGGTGGCAACATCGTCGGCAAAGTCAAAGGGCC
>NC_051423.1:6546215-6548715 GCF_015228065.2 Penaeus monodon | reverse complement strand
TCAAAACATATTCTGTTACTCACTCCGTTGTTGTATTAAATGTAACAAGAGGCATGGAATACAATGGAAATCTTGATATGAAGTTATTCACTCTCATTCATACTTTTTTTTACTCACACTGTATGGAACAATATCTTGCAGATTATCCAGGAGTGTAAGGAAAAATATGCAAATGAGCTTCGAGTAAATCTAATGCACAGATAAAGGGGCATTAGTAACTTGGAGGCATTAAGTTTACGAGAACATGCGCGTCGTTATAACAATGGGAGGAAGAACTTGTACGTATTAATGAACGTTAAATAGTTCCTTGCTCCATATAGTCTTTTTACAGTTATATATAGGAAGGATATAAACGCATAAGGAGATGTTAAAGCACTAAAACACAAATACCTATACGCGTGCACACACAAACCCACTCAATGAGTCATACACTCATAAGCTCACACAAACACACAAATACACCCACAAACTACACACGCGCTCACACAAGAACATGCACATATATTGTACAACCAAACATTCACTTATAGATTTACATACACACACACACACTCACATTAACCTCCCCTCTCCACTTACAAATAAAATCCTACACGCATTTACATACATGCATCCGAACACACACCCAAACGAACACACACAAACAGAACACCTGCCAGACAAACATCTACAATAAAAACGAGCACTGCATATGGTGAAGTGGTGCATTTCATCGGGTTTTCAAAATTGTATTGTGTCCCGAAGATTGGAAAACATATATAAGTCAAGCGGAATCTGTTTTTCGTCCTCCCAAGCCCCCTTCCCCTAAAAAAAAACAAAAAAACTCTGCAGCCTTATTATTATTTTTCTTCCTCTCTCGTATATCTATCATATCCTCTATTTCTACTTTCCCATGCCAGTTTATGAGGTGATTTTCGTGTCAGAAGGGAAAACACTCAGTAATATACATCCCCTCTGCAGATATCGTATCTACTGTATATATCAGAAAGTGCAGGGTATTTCTGAATTCATAATTTCATCCTTTTTTTGTGATGTTTTCTTGTTTTTGAGGAAGCTGTCTATGATGATTTGGTGGAGAGAGGCCAATAAATTCATTCAAATCTGAGTTGAAGTGAATATTTTTATACTGATGGAATTTGATAACAAGAATGGTAGTATGATTTTAATAATGACATATATATATATATATATATATATATATATATATATATATATATATATATATATATATATATATATATATATATATATATATATATATATATATATATATATATATATATATACATATATGTATACATACACACACACACACACACACACACACACACACACACACACACACACACACACACACACACACACACACACACACATATATATATATATATATATATATATATATATATATATATATATATATATATATATATATATATATGTGTGTGTGTATGTGTGTGTGTGTGTGTGTGTGTGTGTGTGTGTGTGTGTGTGTGTGTGTGTGCACGTACACTCACACACACACACACACACACACACACATATATATATGTATGTATATATAAAAATATATATGTATATATATATATATATATATATATATATATATATATACATATATATATATATATATATATATATAAATATATATTTATATTTATATATATATATATATATAAAAACTAACACACACACACACACACACACACACACACACACCACACACACACACGCACACACATACACACACACACATATATATATAATATATATATATATATATATATATATATGTATATATATATATATATATATATATATATATATATATATATATATATATATATATATAATATGTGTGTGGTGTGTGTGTGTGTGTGTGTGTGTGTGTGTGTATGCACACTCACACACACACACACACACACATATATATATTATGTATATATATAAATATATATATATATATATATACATATATATATATATATATATATATATATATATATATATATATATATATTATATATATATATGCACACTCACGCACACACACACACACATATATATATATTTATGTATATATAAATATATATATATATATATATATATATATATATATATATATATATGTATATAAATACATATGTGTGTGTGTGTGTGTTTGAGTGTGTGTGTTTAAGTGTGTGTGTTTGAGTGTGTGTGTGTGTGTGTGTGTGTGTGTGTGTGTGTGTGTGTGTGTGTGTGTGTGTGTGTGTGTGTGCATATATATCTGCATACACACACACACACACACACACACACACACACACACACACACACACACACACACACATATTATATACATATATACGTATATATATATACAGACATGCACGTGTGAATCCATCATCTAGCCACCTTTCGGCTTAGAGAATGCTTTCCTAGCGCTATCTTTCCCATAGAAGGGGAATCAGGAGCCGAGACGCCACCTGCGCCCATGTTAGCTGTCCGCGTCTCATTC
>NC_051423.1:6501215-6506215 GCF_015228065.2 Penaeus monodon | reverse complement strand
TATTATTATTATTATTATTATTATTACTATCATCATTATCATTATTATTATTAGTAGTAGCAATATCCTTATTATCATTATTATAATTATTATAATTATCATTAGTAGTAAGAGTAGTACTACTAATGTTATTACCATTATTATTTTTAAAAATATTACTTTTCCTATTATCATTAATATTGTCATGAGCAGTATATTCTGTTATTATTTCTATTTCGCTTACAGTATATATAACACAAGTTAATAATAAAAAAAGAGAGAGAGAAAAAAAGAGAGAGAGAGAGAAAAAAAAAAGAAAACTGACACTATACTCTACGGCCTTTCACTCCATCTTTCACTTTGCCATAAAACCGAGTACCCATTAACTCGAGGTTTACTTTACCTTGTACCCACAGTACAACAATTTCCGCTTCTATTTTCTTTTTCTTTTTTGATTTTTTACTTCATTCATCTTCAATTATATTTATAAGTACATATGTATATCCTTATTTATATATATAGATTATCTGGCTAATAATTTCCAGAAAAATATATTCTCGGAAATAATGGTTCAAAAAGTGATGAATTAATATATTGATAAACAAGTACAATAAATAAATAAATAAACAAATGAGAAGTATGACAGATATATACGATAGATAGAAAAAAAAGAAAAACAGGGAATCTTTGAAGTTAACAATATGTTGCAGTTTTTATCTGAACAAATATAATTCCAGTCACATTATCTAAATTTGTTATTACATCTGATAAAAAAATTATCATTATTATTATTATTATTATTATTATTATTATTATTATTACAGTTATTATTATTATTATCATTATTACTATTATTGTTATTCTTATCATTATTATTATTGTTATTATTATTATTATTATCATTATTATTATTATTATTATTATTAATATTATTATGATCACCATCATCATTATTATTGCTATCATTATTATCATTATTATTATTATAATCATTATTTATGATGTTTGCCTTTGTACATTGTTTTTTTTTCCTTTATCATTCCTTATAATCTTCTGTTTCTTTAATGCTTTTTTCTTTCTTATTTCATTCCTTACTTCTAATCTTTTTCTTTTCCTTTTTGATTAGTCTTCTAGAGCTTTCCTTATTTTTTTTTCTATTTATTTCTTCCTCTATCTCATTCTTTCATTTACTCTCCCTTAATTTTATTTTTTTTATTTTCATTCTTTCTTTCCTTCTAATTTTATAACTGTTTACCATATTTGATTTTGTCTTTGACTCTCTTTATTGGTAATTATTATAATTTCAAGCAACAAGATTAAAAGCAACAACATTGATCATAATGGTGACGATGATGGTGATGATGATTATGATAATGATGAAAATAATAAAAGTGATAATAGTAATATTCATGACAACACTACTTATGATTATGATAATAATAATGATAATGATTATACAATAATAATAATAATAATAATAATGATGATAATAATAATAATAATGGTAATGATAATAATAACAACAATAATAATAATTATAATTGTTATTATTATCATTATAATAATAATACTTATTATTATTATTATCATTATTATTATTATTATTATTATTATTATTATCATTATTATTATTATTATTATTATTATTATTATTATTATTATTATTATTATTATTGTTATTATTATAATAATGATAGTGATAATAATTTTATTGATGATGATGATACCGATGATAATTATTAAAATAAGACTGATAATATTGATAATTATAATGACAATAATGATGATAACAATAATGATAATAATAATAATAATAATGATTACAATAATGACAATGATAATAATAAAAATAAAAATGATAATAATGATAATAATAATTGTTATGATAACAACAACAACAACAGCAACAACAATAATAATAATGATGATTATAATGAAAATAATAATAATAATAATAATAATAACAATAATGATAATAATAGTAATAATAATAATGGTAATAGTAATTAATAATAATAATAATAATAATAATAATAATAATAATAATAATAATAATGATAATAATAATAATAATAATAATAATAATAATAATAATAATAATAATAATAATAATGATAATAATATTAATAAAGACTATGATAATGAAGATCTTTGTAATAACATAATATCACTTTTATTGTCATTGTTTATATGATTGTTATCATTTTCATCATTATCATTACTATCACTATCTTTATTATTATCACCCTTATCATTCTCGTTTTTATTATCATGGTCATTATTATTACTGTTATTATTATTATGGTGGTGATAATTATCCGTATTATTATTTTCATTATCAAAATATTTAGTAGCAGTAATTTAGTAGATGTAGTAATAGTAGTAGTAATAGTAGTATTGTTACATTACTTCTTTTATCATTATCAATATTATCTTATTTTTTATTGACACCATCACTATCATTATCGTTATTATTAACATTATCATAACCATCATTGTTACCATCATCATATATTTAAGATGATTTTTCTACAATCTGTACAAACCCCAGTAATAAAGTGTACTCGTGCTTTGTGAGTGATTTATACCCCAGGAAGAAAAAAACAATACTTCGCTTTTTATTCTTGGAACTTTATTCAATCGTATTTTTACTATCCCCTCGACTCTTTTCCTCTCTCTCTCTCTCTCTTTTCTCTCTCTCACACAAAAGGAAATCTAACTAGATATATATTTTTGCGTCCTATCTAAGGTATCACTTTTTTTTTTCTTTTTCTTTTTTTTAGAAGTATATAAGTAAAGCCACGTAAAGGAAAAACACAAAAATACGTAAATAAAACATATACGAGGTTAGAACTTTTGCACTGAAACATGAAATGCCTAGAATTGTAAAAGAACAAGGAAGAGAGAGAGAGAGAGAGAGAGAGAGAGAGAGAGAGAGAGAGAGAGAGAGAGAGAGAGAGAGAGAGAGAGAGAGAGAGAGAGAGAGAGAGATCTGAAGCCAGTTAGGACTGGCAGCAGTTTTAGTTATTGCAGTGCTCTGTGAGTCAGCCGTTTCAGTGTAGTGTGGAAAATGCAGTGTGACGAGCTGGCCTTTATATTATATAGTATGCATTACTGTTGATTAGATATTGCTTCCTGTAGAAAAGCCCTCATTTTGCAGACCGGTTGGAAAGTTGGTTATGCATCCCCCACTTTATATATATATATCGACATAGTTGAGTACCTCCTTTTAAATATGGTCAGGCCACCCTCCCCCCACAGGGGTTAGAGTTATTACGCCGACTACCCTTCCCTTTGCGGACGTAATTTTGTGTCATCCACTGCTTAAAGGCCACACACACACACGCACACACACACACACACACACACACACACACACACACACACACACACACACACACACACACACACACACACACACACACACACACACAACACACACACACACACACACAAACACACACACACACACACACACAAACACACACACACACACACACGCAAGCACACACACACACATTTCTCTATTTCTCTATCTATCAATCTACCTACATATATATCTACCTATTTGCTAACCTACCTATCTACATATTTACTTACTTACCTACCTATCTATTTGTCTATCTAGTCATCTAGATAAACACTAAAATATACACACACACACAAACACAAACACAGACACACATACACATACACATACACAAACACACACACACACACACACACACACACACACACACACACACACACACACACACAAACATTCCGCCTTTCTGCAACTGCAACCGTCCTGCTCAATGATAACCTCCAGCAACATTTCCTCCGCTTTCCAAGCAGGGAAAAGCGACCCCAGCTGACCTGAGACGCCGCTGCGCATTCTTGCAATTTGCAATAATCCCGCTTATCCTTCCAGTTGTAGCTTCACGCACAAACGCAAAGTAGCCGCGATCCTACCGACTTACGTAGAGGATTATTTTGGAAATCCTTGGCCGTCTGGAGAGCCTAGATTCCTCGGAGGCTTTTTGGAGGTGGACCTTGAGTTATAGGTTGAAGGAGCAGCGACCTCCTTCGGCAGCTGAAGTTCCTGTTGTGGCTGCCCTGAGGCCCTGTGCAACCGGAGGAAGGTTCAGTCTATCATAGGTTAGGAAAGACATTGCCTTTGGTTTACTCTTTTTGTTATTCTTGTTCTCTTTTGTTCTCCTTGTTCGTTCTTTCCTAAGTTGCTCTTAGTATTCTGTTCTTAAGATATGTTTATTTTGTTTTCGTTTACATTCTTACTTCTCTTTTCCTTGTTTATAACCATCGGTTTCTTTCCGTTTTTTTTTTTTTTTTTTTTTTGTCATTATTATTATGATAATTGATAACGTTTATTATTGTCACTATCGTCATTATTAGTTCTTTATAAACACTAATCACTACTAATTTTGCTGTTCCTACTAAAATTATCACCTTTATCATCAAATTCTATGTCCATTACCATCATCAGTAAAATATTATCAGTTATAGATCCAGCTATGATGCCTTAAAATAGGAAGAAAATGAGTTAGTTTGAGAAAATTGTTCACAGAGCCAAGTCAAGGAAAGCTAAAATAATGATCTCAACTTCGCCAAGAGTTGAGATATTGATCTGGCATATTATAGGGTACAGGAGGAGAAGAGACGGCAGAAGGACCAAAACAAACGTAAAAGGAGAGAGAGAGAGAGAGAGAGAGAGAGAGAGAGAGAGAGAGAGAGAGAGAGAGAATGAGATCGAGAGAGAAAGACAGACAGAGGGAGAGAGAGAGAGAGATTGACACACACACACACACATATGTATGTATTAAAACAGAAACCATGCACAAATGGATTTCGAAAATGAGGACAACAGTTCAAAACTTTCTGATACTCAGGATGAAGAGAAGGGAGAGGAGTAAAAAGAAGAGAGAGAAAGAAGAGATAACATAGGGCAGATGAGGATAAGCCGGTCAGGTCAGGTCGACGGTCAGGGAGAAGGCCTTGTCACCACTTACCATCCCTACTTC
>NC_051423.1:6483715-6491215 GCF_015228065.2 Penaeus monodon | reverse complement strand
AAAAGGAACAGAGGGACCCTCATATATGGATAGCTTTTGAAAGAAGTCAATGTAAAAGACTGTAAGTACATTGGGCATACTATAGGTAGAAAACTGAAGGCGGAAGAGGTAAAGGACGTATTCAGAAGTTAACACGAGAGGAAGTTAATGTTCGCGATAAAATAAAATCTTAATGGAAAGAATAAAAATCTATGGCATCAACGCATTATGTTAAGGAACATATCAATCTCCGTAGCGTCAAGAAAAAGATATACCAAAACATTCCATACGGTCCATTCTGTATGGTTGTGAAACACAGAAAATAATAAGGGAAACAGAAAAAAACTAAATACAAAAGTATGGTAATGAAGAATTAAGCTTAGCATGGAGCGAGAGAAGAACAAATGAAGAATTGTTAAAAATATCTGGTGAAAGTAGAGATTTCCTGAAAATCGTAAGAAATTTTAAGGTCACATCGTAGGAGAAGGAAACCTAGAGTGATTGAAGGTACAAAAGCAAGAAGAACACACACACACACACATACACCCCCACACACACACATCCCCACACACACACCCCCACACACCCCCACACACACACCCACACACCCACACACACACACACACACACAACTATATTCTGACAAAAATGCATACCTCATACAACAAGAACAAGCAGAGAAATGGCGTTCCATATCTACTGACGTCTTGAAGGATATACAAGAAATAATGCATGCATAGTTGATTTTTTTATTTTCTTATTTTTTATTTTATTTTAGGGAACCAAGAGTTTGATAGGAATAAGGAAAAAGACCCTGACTATGCATGGGTCTTATCGTTTGTTATCTTTTATGATAGTGATGTTAATCATTATCACACATCATCATTATCATAATCGTCAATATAATTATTATTTTATATCGTCGTTCTTCTTCTTCTTCTTCTTCTTATTATTATTATCATTATCATTATCATCACATCTTTGTTATAAGCATCATCATCATTATCCTTGTTACAATTACTTTAACTGTCAGTTTTGTTAGAATAACAAGAATAATAATGATAATATTAATAATAATAATAATAATAATAATAATAATGATAATAATAATGATAATAATAATGATAATAATAATTATTATTATTAACATTGTTATTACTGTATTGTTGTTGTTAATAGTAATAATAATGTGATGATAATAATGATAATAATAATGACAATGACAATTATGATGAAATTACTACTACTACTACTACTAATAATAATAATGATGATTATTATTATTATCATTATTATTGTTGTTGTTATTGTTATTATTATCATTATTATTTTTATAATGATAATAATAATGATAATGATAATAATAAAGATAATGATAATAATAATGATGATAATCATTAAAGTAATAACAATAGCAATAACCTAATTCTTTTTATAATAATAGTCATAATGGTAATAATAATAATAATAATAATAACTGACAATAACAACAATATTGATAATAGAATCATTATTATTATCATCATTATTATGATTATTATTGTTATTATTATATTAATGTTCTTGTTAATGCTGCTGCTATTGTTTTGTTGTTATTACTATCTGTTTTATTACATATGTCATTTTTAATAAGCTTCATTAATATTGTTATCATCATTATTACTACAATTATCATTATTTTTAAAATGATAATAATAATGATAATATCTAATTATCATCATTATCGTTATCATTGTCATTATCATCCGAAAGATTATGATCATATTACCAATATGATTCTCGTTGTCACTTTTACGATTCCACATAAAATTATCAAATATGCAAAATAGATGCGGTAGAAAATGATGTAGTATATAGATTAGAAAAAATCATAACAGAATTAAGAAAATATAGGGAATTAATATCCCTACGAAACATGAGAAAACACCAGAGATATTTCGCTGTTGACTGCGGACGATACTGCACTCAAGCATCTCCCTTGCAACAGACTACAGAAATAGACCCATTCGGTCAACGAATAGCATGGCTTTCTGGTCAATTTCCCGGTACATTATGTAACATACTCTCTTCAGGGTTGGACATACTTCCTATGAAAGCATACTTCCATTACCAGAATACCTCCTTCGCTACTCAATTGCAACGCACTCTTTTCCAGCAAGGAATGCAGTTTCGGTTACAAACATCTCTCGAAATAATACTTTGACGGCAATAACCTCCTTCGACAAGCACACGTGAGTGAGTAGAAATATATGTATTCACGCTCGCGTGTACCACCACAGTACACACGTATACACAGTTCCGGAATTATATTTCAGAACTCATGTTGGGTCCCACTTTTTTACATCTGGCAGCAACTTCATTATAAGCCCATCATTTGTCTTCTCATATATATATATATATATATATATATATATATATATGTATGTATATATATACATACATATACATATATATATATATATATATATATATATATATATATATATATATAGATAGATAGATAGACAGATAGATAGATAGATAGATAGATAGACATAGATAAACAGTAGTTAACATATCCTCAAAATAATATATGCATCCTATTTATTAGTCGTTTCATTAAAGCCTCACCCCTCCTCAAAAAAGGTATATACATATGTATATGTATATATATATATGTATATATATATATATATATATATATATATATATATATATATATATATATATATATATATATATATATATATATATTTGTGTGTGTGTGTGTGTGTGTGTGTGTGTGTGTGTGTGTGTGTGTGTGTGTGTGTGTGTGTGTGTGTGTGTGTGTGTGTGTGAGTGTGTGTGTGTGTGTGTGTGTGAGTTGTGTGTGTTCCTCCACACATACGCACACACACACATAGATGACGCATCCGTGTCTTCACTATAATCATACTACAGTTTTGCGTTCAGTTAATGTTCTAAAATGATTATTCGTAGCATATTTTCTATTTTATTGAATCGGTATTTAGATCTGACGAAAAGATATTACTCAAGGCACTTTCTCAGCTCGTAAACATATCAAGATAATATATATAATCATTTTGTGACAAATATGCCAATTATATCTGCACTACACATGTAATGTAAACAGACGTGGATTGGCAGACAAAAGGGAAAAATGCAAAACATACAAATGAAAGTAGAGAGCGAGATGAATTTTTTTTTTTCCAAGTTATCAGATTCAATGCATCACATGTACTGGAAGTCGGTTTTTTGACTCTTGATATTCCTTGGAGCCACCCAGCCAACAGTAAGCTCGAGTTGAAACAAGCCAATGTTTATTTTATCGCCCAGCTGTTCAAATGTGGATGCATCTCCTCATACTGTAGAAACGCCAAAACATATGGAATAATAATATCAATAACTACGATCAGACTCTAGCACGATAGAAAGGGTATTTATAACAATTAAAGTGGATTTTACTTACTGTTTCGTAACTCATCACCGAGTATTGACCTTTGTTTGATTCAGACGATAAAAAACTCGGTTACTTCACTAGCTCCATTGGCCGCTACTAGATGGTGCAACTACGAGAAGCATTTACAGAGGTCTCAGCGACTTCGCAGTTATTTATAGTGCAATTAGCTGTCATACATAGATGAATAAAAGCATGAAACGTTTTCATGTTTCAAGAAATATGAAGCTATAATTGATGCTTGTGTTGAAAGAGGAGGGAAATGCCGCCTCAGCCCCATAGGTGTTCCATTTTGATATACAAAGAATTCTAGTCAACGATAACTAATGCTACATGTTTTGATATCATTGAAGAAGAAAAAGATACTTGAAGAAAATGATCAAATGGCTCACGTAGTTCCAAAATTAAGTATTAATACAATAATTGGTTATTTTTATTTCACTAATCACACTTTTTGTTACAAAGAAGAGGTTTTATCTCACTCTTAAATTATTATTTATGCTATGTTTACATTGAAGTGGTTGCCAGATGTACAAAAGTGGGACCCAGCAATTGATAGCAACTCCAATGTAAACATAATAGCAATTAGTATTTTTACAAATGAGGTAAAAACCCTAGGTTGTTTGTAACAACGAGTGTGATTGGTAGAAATATAAATAACGAATAAGCGTATTAATATCTATTTTCTGAAACTACGTTTCCCCCTTCTTTAAACACTACAATTATCAATTTTAGCTGTATGTTTATCGAAGCATAAAAGAAACTTTACGCTTTAAACATCTATGTATGCCAGCTTAATCAAATAGAAGTCGTCGAGAGACATTCTAAATGCTTCTTGTAGCGGTACCATCTAGTAGCGGTTAATCGAACTCAGTGACTTAGTGACTAAGCTTTTATTATTATTATTATTATTGTTATTATTATTATTATTATTATTATTATTATTATTTTTATTTTTATTTTTATTATTTTTATTTTATTATTATTATTATTATTATTATTATTATTATTATTATTATTATTATTATTATTATTATTATTATTGTTTTTATTCTCGCCAGAACCAAACACAAATTCAATATACGGAAAACATGTTGCATTATGTTCTTCTTTATAGAGCATTAACTGAACGTAAAACCGCAGTAGGGCTACAGTGAATATGTAGATGCTGTATCATTGTGTGTGTGTGTGTGTGTGTGTGTGTGTGTGTGTGTGTGTGTGTGTGTGTGTGTGTGTGTGTGTGTGTGTGTCACCAACGGAAATGCAGAATTAAAACTTAGTGATTAGTTACGAAACAGAATGTTTAATTCGTTTCGGTTAATCTATCTTGTGTTAAAATCATAGTTTTCGCTGTTATTATTCCATAAGCTTTTTTTTCGTGTCTGTGTGGAGACGCATCCACATTCGAACATATGAACGAGCGAAAAAAAAAAAAAACATGTTTACTTGTTTCAACTCGTGCAACTACTTGCTTTATGGTTCCAATGAAAGTGAATGTCAAAAGTATAAGACCTACTCCCAATACACGTGCTGTATACCTGGAATAGAAAAAAAAAAAATGCTAATCATTCTGATGGGATTTCCTATCGCATTCTACGTTTATCTGTCATATATGCATTGTTTATTTTCCTTCTATTTGTCAGTGCACGTTTGTTTACAGTATATGCGTTACTGAAATTAACATACCAAATCTTCATTGTAAAATCAAAGTTTTTATTCACTATTTTGATATGTTTATGATAAAAATAATTCCTGGTGTGTGAAGTTATCTAAACGCTTGTTTGTTCATCCGGAACTTGAGTAGAAAGAGAAACCATCTTTAAAGTAAAGAAACACGAAATCGTATATTTGATATTCTCTGTGCTGAAGAATATTAATAAATTCCTGAATATTTATTTCGCAGTTAATTCTGATATTTGGTATATGCTATATGACGTCACAAGGACACAGGGGCACACGTAGATAAAGTGGAACGATGCCTCTTCAACATTGCAGTTAAACTATATGAAGACCTACAGCTCCCGGTAACAGGTCGCACGGTGAAGAAATTGACTACATGGAGATGGTATACACTTTGAAACGCCATCAAAGAGAGGTTGAGCAAACGACATCGCCAACGTCGCCTCCAGCTCGCCCAGGAGTATGTGGAGAAAGATCTAGGTGACTGGGGAAGGGATAAGGACAGCTAAAAGGTGTAAATATTATTAACCTTTTCAATTTGTTCGTAAATGAATTCAGTTCAAATAGTGATATAGTTGTTTATACATAATAGTGCCCTATGCATGTTCTTTCTCTATTATCATATACTTTTTAGATATGACACGCGTAATGTCTATAGTGAGGAGTGGTCACTCGATCTGTAATATGTGGGGTGGAACATCCTGCATGGTGTTGGTGAACTCGCCAAACAGAGGAGTTTCAATTTCCACAAATATATTAAATTGTTAGAAAAAAGCGTCCCTCCCATCAGTGCGCTGCTACACCATGGCTCTTTCCAGAAACAACCATATTCGTACAAGATAAACTGCCCTTTACACGCGTCCGGGGAAGTTACGAAATTCCATGACCAAAACCACCTGGAGGCCGTTCTGTGGCCAAATGGCTGGTAAAAAATGTCTGGCCGAATATGGTCAATGTGGAAATGGCCATTTAAAGCACCTCCCAACAGCTGATAGATCATGCTAAGAGGGAATGGGAAGTGTTGCAAAGAGGCAACCCGGACTGCAATATGTCACCTTTATCCCGAGGATTAGACAAGGTTTTGAATAACGATAGATTGTACTTATTATAAGTATGGCTACCCTTTTCTACATTATTCACTGTTTTTCTTTAAAACGTAAAATGATAGTAAAAATATCTTCAAAATGAATAAGCATCGTACCATTTAGTGAAAAAAGAAAAAAAGAAAGAAAGAAAGAAAGAGAAAAAGAAAGAAGAAAGAAAGGAAAAGATAGAAAAGAAAGAAAGAAAAAGAAAAAAAAATCGTTGACAACTACATGCCATGGGGTATTGCGCGAGAAGGGTTTCAAAATGTGTATCAAATATAAAGAAATATGAAAAGATTCTAAGTGCTTAACAACTTTAATTCCTCCACACACACACGCACACACAGACACGTACATATCGATGAGGCCTTCATATATTCTCTATAGCCCTAATACGGTTTTATGCTCTGTTAATGTTCTAAAATGATTATAAGCTAGAATATTTTCTATTGAATCAGTGTTTGGATCTGACGAAAAGAAATACGTAGGTCACGTTTTTAAGTTCGTTAACATATCAAGATTACACACACACACACACACACACACACACACACACACACACACACACACACACACACACACACACACACACACACACACACACACACACACACACTCACACACACACACACGCACTCACTCACTCACTCACTCACTCACTCATCACACACAACACACACACACACACACACACACACACACACACACACACACACACACACACACACACACACACACACACATATATATATATATATATATATATATATATATATATATATATATATATATATATATATACTTATATATTTATTAATATTTACAGCACATGTATTGGGAGACGACTCTTTGCCTTTTGATATTCACCCTCTTTGGAGCGTGAATATCCAGCTAGTAGTTGAAACGCGCAAACATGTATTTTCTCGCTCAGCTGTTCGAGTAGACGCGTGTCTCCATAGAAACGCAAGGACTTATGGAACTATGATAGCGAAAACTATGATCAGAATTTAACACAAAATAAAGGGCGTTCAGAATTGCCGAAACGGCTATTTCGTAACTCATCACTAAGTTTTGACTTCATATATCCATAGACGCATTCACGCATTCTATCTGTTCTCTGTAACCCTACTGCGATGAAGAATGAAGAATATAATGTAGCATGTCCTCTATTTACTCTCACCCCCCCCAAAAAAAAAAAAAAAAACAACTCAGCCACTTCACTTGATTAACCGCTGCTAGCTGTTGCAGCTGCAAGAAGCATTTGTAATATCTCAGCGATATTGCAGAGATTTTTATTTGATTAAGCTCATACATAAATGT
>NC_051423.1:6476215-6478715 GCF_015228065.2 Penaeus monodon | reverse complement strand
CTACATTACGAATTCTGTGCTTTTTGATCACTCTCATTAGTATGCATAATCACATCATTATTATCACGAATAGATATAATTCATATATTATTGAGTATAAACCTAAATAATTCATATGGATTAATTAATATGAACCTAAATCTTCCATATGGATTAATTAATAGGAACCTAAATCTTTCATATTGAATAAGCATGCAAGTAAATCACTTGTATAAGCTTTTAAAGTGCGAGAAAGAGATCATGAGGTAGGGACAGAAAGATACTGGAAGAGAGATTGAGACTGAGGAATAATACATACACAAGCAATGTTTATACAGTTGAAGTTACTATTCTGTAGACGAAGACAGTGTTGGTATCACAACCCGAGACACAGGAACGCAGACACAAAGATACACAGGGAGTAACACGCACGGAGAGACAGTGACGCAGGCCTAGAGATAGACAAGGAGGAATAGAAACTGGCATAGAGTATCATAGACATAGACACAGGGAGTAACAGAAAGACATACATAAAACAGACAACAGGACACAGCCAAATAGATGGAAACGTAAACTGCAATACAAATATAGATGGTTGAATATAGTGAAAGTAACACATAGGCAATGGTTGGAACACAGGCAGACAAAGGAAGTGTGAACGACACAAACAGACAGACAACTGACAAAAACAATGGTAGAAATAGACAAGAACAAAGACAGCACCTCAGACAGACCAAGGCCACAAAAAACAGCACAAACAAACGAAAACAAATAGAAAAATCGATAAACAAATAAAGATTAGTGATACAAACCAAGTTAGATCACCTCTCCCCCCCCCTCCAGCCCATCCCGCACAAGCAAGTAAATCAAACAAAGACAAACAAAAGAAAACACAAAAAACAAACAATAACAAAGAGAGAAAAAGTAAAACAACAGAGAAAAGGAAACAAAATTAGCTCACCTCCTCCACCCACCTTCACACACAAAAAAAAAAAAAAGAAAGAAAAAAAAATCCAACAAAGACAGATCAACAAAAGGAGGAAAAAAATCAAACAAAGACAGATAAACAAAAGGGGAAAAATCAAACAAAGACAGATAAACAAAAGGGAAAAAAATCCACCGAAGAAAGAAGAAGAAGAAGAGAGAGAAGAAAAAGAAATCCAGAATCACTAAGAGGAATGCAGTATTACAAGGTACATCACAGCATTTCAGGATGCATTACGTGATTACCATGTGGGTTCCCGAGATGTCAGTTTCGCCTCAATTTCCCTATACATGACAGCATTACCAACATTCAAATGCAATCTCTGCAACGGAAAAGGATTGCAACTCCTGATGACCTCATATGCCCCGAAATCTTGCTGTTGTGAGACCTGGGGAAACAGGAGGGAAAATGCAGTCTGATAAACGGGGTGGGATGAGGGAAAGGGGATGAGGGAAGGAGTAGAAATGAGGGAATAGGAGGAGGAATGGAGGGAAAATGAGGGAAAGGGAAGAGGGAAGGAATTAAAATGAGGGAATGGGAGGAAGGATCGAAGGAAAGAAAAGAGAAAAGAGGGAAAAGTAAGAGGGAAGGGATTAGAATGAGGGAAAGGGAGGAAGGAAAGATTGAATGGGAGGGAACAGGAATGAGGGATGGAGGGAAAGCGAAGAGGGAAGGGATTAAAATGAGGGATGGGAGGAGGGAAGGAGTGAAAAGGAGATAATAAGATGAGGGAGAGGGAGAAGACAGGTACGAGTAAAATGGAGGGAAAGAGATGTGGGAAGGAGAGAAAATGAGAGAAAGTGATAAGGGAAGGAAGGAAAATAAGGGAAAGGGATGAGGGAAGGCGTGAAAAAGAGAGAAAGGAAGGAGTGAGCAGAGGAAAAAGAAGAAGAAAAACGAGGGAAAGGGAGACTGGAAGGAGGGAAATTGAGAGAAAGAGAGGAGGGGAGTAAAAATAAGAGAAAGAGGGAAAGTGAGGAAGGAAGAAGGGAAAATAATAGAGAGAGAAAAGACAATAATAAGGGAAAGAGATATTGGAAAGAATGAAAAGGATAGGACATTGAGGAGGGAAGGAGTGAAAAGGAGGAGAAAAGAATTAGTAAAGTAAGGGAAATGGGAGAGACAGGAAGAAGTGAAAATGAGAAAAAAGGAGGAAGAAGAAGAAAAAATTAAAGAACAGGATGAGGACAATAAGTGAAAATGAGGAAATGGAAGGACACGGGATGTAGTGAAAATGAGGAAGATAAGAAGGAATTAAAGGGGAGGATAAGAGTAAAAGGAGAAAAAAAGAAAAGGTGAGATAGGCAAAAAGAGTGAAGAAATATGGGGAAGTAGGGGATGAGAAAATGGATGAAAAAGAAGGAAATCAATAAAGACAAAGAGGAGGTGAGGAAACAGCCGTATGATTAAGAGAAATGAGGAGGATATGAATAAGAGAAAGAAAAATATTAAACAGAAAGACAGAGAAATTATGTACAGGAGTAAACAAAGGAAGAGGAAGAGCAAGAAAGAGATGTATAGATAGATAGATAGAGA
>NC_051423.1:6448715-6451215 GCF_015228065.2 Penaeus monodon | reverse complement strand
CTGATAATGATATTAAAACCATGTGCATCGATGTTAAGAATAATAATAAAAACAACATTAACAGCGGCAGTAACAGCACGGATAATAGCAAGAACAATATTCATGCAAAAATAATAACAAAACACCACCATGAATAAAAGTGAGCAGAATAATTAGATATAAGAGCACAGAGACTTTTTTTTTTCTTTTTTTTAAGGGTAGGTTCATGTTTGAGCCGCCGTGGTCACAGCATGATATTTAATTGTAGTTTTCATGTTGTGATGCTCTTGGAGTGAATACGTAGTAAGGTCCCCAGTTCCTTTCCACGGAGAGTGGAAATGATTACCTTTTAGGTAATCATTCTCTCTATTTCATCCGGGCTTGGGACCAGTACTGACTTGGGCTGGCTTGGCCACCCAGTGGCTAGGTAGGCAATCGAGGTGAAGTTCCTTGCCCAAGGGAACAACGCGCCGGCCGGTGACTCGAACCCTCGAACTCAGATTGCCTTCGTGACAGTCTTGAGTCCGATGCTCTAACCACTCGGCCACCGCGAGTGGATGTATGTGTATGAATAAAAGTGAGCAGAGTAATTAGATATAAGAGCACAGAGACTTTAGCAAGAGCTTATTCAGTATGTCTAACGTTGTCGCTTTGTATTTGATATCAAAACCTGTGATTGATTTTTTTTCTTTTTTGTGTGCTTGGACTGTGCAACTTTTGTTTGGCTTCAATTTTTTCTATTGTTTCTTTCATGCAAGTGCTTCATTTCATCTGTAGTTAGAAGAATTATTAAATTTTTGTGTTGTTTTTTATTCTATTGATGATATATCTTTACTAACTACATCACCACGAGTTATACGTGTATTATCATAATCTTTTTATTATCGTTATTATCATTGTTTTTTCTTACCGTGGTTATTCTAATAATCATAATGATTAATGATTATCATTAGCATTATTGTATTTTTATTGATGTCATTAATATTCATTTTATCATTATTATTGTTGTTGTTGTTGTTGTTGTTGTTGTTGTTGTTGTTTTATTATTATTATTATTATTATTATTATTATTATTATTATTAATATTATTATTATTATTATTATCATTATTTTCACCATCACCACTATTATTATCATTATTGTTATTACTTTTAATATCATTGTAACTAATATCATCATAACTGCTATCATTATAACTACTACTACTGTTATTATCATTATTATCAACATTTTAATTATCATCACTATCATTACTATTAACATTATCATTTTTATCATTATCATTATCGTTGTTTATTATTATTACTATTATCATAATTATAGCTGTTAATATTTTCATTAATGTTATCGCTGTTGTTATTGTTATAATCATTATTTTTATTATCATTTTCATTATCTATTTTTTTTATTTATTTATTTATTATTATTATTATTATTATTATTATTATTATTATTATTATTATTATTATTATTATTATTATTATTATTATTATTATTATTATTATTATTATTATCATTATTATTATTATTATTATATCATCATCATCATCATCATTATTGTTTTTGTTAATGCTATTATATCTATTAATACTATCATTATCTTTTCTATTAGTAGTATTATTGTTATTTTTTATCATTGTTATTATTATCAATAGCATTATTATATCGGTATCGTTATTGTTACTATTATTATCAATATCCTCTTATTTATAATTATCACTATTGTTATTATCATCATCATCACATAATAATAATTATTATTTTTATCAATATTTTCATCATTTTGATTACCATTATCATTACCATTTTCATTGTCACTATGGTTGTTCATTTTATTATTACTATTATTATTACCATCATTATTGTTATTATCATTAACATCATTATTATCATTAGTTTCATTATCATCATCGTTCAGATTATCATTATTGTACTTATTACTATTTGTGTTACCAATAATTTGACGATAATAATAATCATTATTACTATATTACACTCAACACAATCATTTAATAATCAAAATTAAAATACTATTAAAGACAAATAGAATATCTTTCGAATTCTGAAGGCGATTCATCACACTCTTTTTTCCTAGAAAACCGGATTACCGCACAAAGTTATGATAACACCAATAACACCACTACTTATTTCCTTTATGTAACACCTCATATCCTAACACATAAATAAGAAAGTATATACTTTACCAGTATACTTTAGAAGCAACGATAAGGTTCCAGTTGTTTCGAGAAGCTAATTTTCAAAGTTAGTCCACCGTGTACCCGTGTACCTGGAAGCGAATGAAGCAATGGCCGCTCAGTCGAGACTGACGCTTCGGAACCTCGGGTTCGCGAATCCTCTTACTCGACGCACATTACGCACACTAGTTTCGAACGCGCTTTTTTAAATATCACTTTGGCACGCACAGGTGTGTGTGTGTGTGTGTGTGTGTGTGTGTGTGTGTGTGTGTGTGTGTGTGTGTGTGTGTGTGTGTGTGTGTGTGTGTGTGTGTGTGTGTATCCAT
>NC_051423.1:6393715-6401215 GCF_015228065.2 Penaeus monodon | reverse complement strand
TTGTGTTATCAATTGGTATTCCAAAGTCAAGTTTGGTGTTTCTGTCTATCATGAACTCGGTTCTTGCACAGAAATAAAGAGAGAAGGTATTAACGATAAAGAGCGTAGAGAGGATTAGGATATGCGTGTGCGTGTGTGTGAATGTATGTGTGAAAGAGAGAGAGAGAGAGAGAGAGAGAGAGAGAGAGAGAGAGAGAGAGAGAGAGAGAGAGAGAGAGAGAGAGAGAGAGGTGAGACATGGGTTGAAATTGATCCATTGTGTACAGCGCCTAAGTTTTCGTAATGTCAACATATATATATATATATATATATATATATATATATATAATATATATATATATGTATATATATATAGGAACTTCACCTCGATTGCCCTCCTAGAAAAACAACATATCGCCTTGAGAAGTCAAACGCAAGTGTCGTAGGGGAAGTCACCGCCGTGGTACAAGACCGTGGTTGATTAGGAAGGGCATCCAATCAGGCAAGGGTGGCACTGCCATATATAACCTCTCAGTAGTGAATTGAGTGAGGCCTATGTCCTGCAGCGGAATGAATGGCTGTTGAAAAAAATAAAATTTATATATATATACATACATACATATACATATATACACACACACACTTATTACTGTCTATCTATCTATCTAGCTATGAATATATATACGAAAAAACACGCACACACACAAACACACACACACAAACATACACACACACACACACACACACACACACACACACACACACACACACACACATACATACATACATACATACATACATACATACATACATATATATATATATATATATATATATATATATATATATATATATATATATATATATAAACATGTAAATATAAATGGCCACCATCAGTCGATGTCGACTATGGCATTATTGTCTTTTCCCATCCCCATATACGCAGAGTCAATGCCCGAGCGAAAGAATGTGAGGAGCATGCAGCATGCTCCCTCTCTCCACGCAGCTGACGGATCCAAAGGAACGGCTTAGACTGATACGGCTTGGCACCAGCGGCGTCGCAGGAGTTGCCAGAACGACGTCACAAGCAACCCCGAATTGTCGTAGGGATTCCTACTCAAAAAAAATCATCAGGATTTTGACTCCTGAAGCCACAAGGCTACCCATAACCTTTGACCATGCTACAAGGTAGCAGTCGGGCCACTATCGTATCTAAGCAAATCCGCGCGTGTGCGCACGTGTGTATGCACACACACACACACACACACACACACACACACACACACACACACAATATATATATATATATATATATATATATATATATATATATGCACACACACACACACACACACACACACACACACACACACATATATATGTGTATCATCATCATCATCATCAAGGGGCTAACGCCGACGGGGGTGCATGGCCGCATCCACCCTTCGCTTCAGCCACGAGGACCCCTCGATGGCGAGTCTCCAGGCAGGCACACGGCCCATCTCTAATTCCGCGCGACAGGTCTCGGCGAGCTGCCCAAGCCATGATCGCCGAGGACGTCCCACAGGTCTCCTCCACCCAGGGTTGTCTCGCAGAGAGACAACCTGATGGGCAGGGTCGTCCATAGGGAGGCGAGCTAGGTGGCCATATAGCCTGATTTGGCGATCCCGGATTATGCAAGTAACAGGTCCCATGCCAACTCACGGTGTAACCGCCGGTTGGACACGTGGTCCTGCCAACTGTACCCATGATCCGCGAAGGGACTTTTTAAACAAAAGGCATCAAGGCGAGACTCCAAGGCACTGGATACATCAGGTTTCGCTTCCATAGAGCAAAACTGGAAGTATCAAGGCCTTGAAGACCGCAGCTTGGTCCTTCTGCATAGTACCGACATCTCCAAACGCTCTTTGATCGAGTTCAGGCTCCTGTTGCCAGACCAATCCGTCTACTGACTTCCTGGCCCTGACAACCCGGGAGATATGGACTATGCTACCAAGGTATGTAAACTTTCTGTGACTTCAACGTCCTCGCCGCAAGCATGGATCGACTGAAGGGGTTTCCCTAACGGGCCCCCAAATTCCTAAAATCTTGGTCTTGTCCCAGGAGACCCTGGGCCTAGGGGTTTTCGCCTCATTGCTAAATGCATCAAGAGCCGCCAAAATTGACCCCAAGGACTCAGATAGGATGGCAACATCGTCGGCAAAGTCAAGGTCCGAGACCTTAATATTGCCTAGTGTTGCTCTGCACTGACTTTGACACAGCCTTGCCTCACCCCTGAATTAACAGGGAAGAAGTTCGAAATACCCCCACCACACTTTACGCACTTTCAGTACCAGTATAGGGGCTTGCTATCGGGCCCAAATAATCTGTGTCAGAATTCCCCCTGAGCCTCAGGATCTCCCATAGCGATTCCGATGCACCGAGTCAAACGCCTTCTTGAGGTCAAATGTAGGCTGCGAGCAACCCATGACCAAACTCACGACGGCGTTCCCACAATTACTCGAAGCGCTAGTATACGGTCGATTGTGGACTTGCCAGGAGTAAATCCAGACTGCTCCGGTCTCGGGTGCCTCAGGAGGCGGTTGCGGATCCGTTTCAGAAAAAATGTGGGCGAGAACCTTGCCTGGTATGCTGAGCATTTGTAATGCCACGGTAGTTGCTACAGTCCCATCGATCCCTTTCCCCTTCCACGCCCCTCAGCAGGTCGGGGGGAATGATACCAGACTGCCAAATGGCATCAGGACTGTATGCAGGCCCGAGCCATAGGTTCACCCCCAGCCTTTAGCATTTTCTGCGGGGATATCACATATACCTGCAGCTTTCCCACTCTTCAGCTGAAAATCGCCACCTCTGTTGGGTAGGAGGTTCCTCGCTGATGGGTGGGTCCGGCACAGGCACTGCGACATCGCTTGCATCAAGCTAACTGTTGGGGGGTCCACCTGGTAAAACTTTTTCAAAATACTCAGCCCAACGTTCACGAACCCCAACCTGATCTGAGATGATCCGTCCATCCGCTGATCGGACTGCAGTCATCTGTGGAGGGCTTAGGGTTTCAGTTTTCTCAGCTTGGTAGGCAGGGCGAAGGTCATTTACCAAGAAAAGGCCTTCGACCTCCTCAGCAGATTCCTGATAGACTGTTCCTTGTCCCTTCTCAGCAGTGTCCGAGCCCTACGCACCATGGAACGACGCAAGACTTGATTCCCATTCAGCCGAGCCTTGCGACACACTTCAGTGGCCTCTAATGTCTCCAGGGAGATGGTATTCTGCCTTGTCCTTGGGCATACGCCAATGGACTCCTGAGCTGCTTTGAGTGTTACGCGCTTGAAGGACTCCCACAGAGCAACTGGGTCCGTCAGGTTGCTGGTTTCTGTGAATCGGTCAGAGACTGCCGTGGCGAACCCACGGGCACACTCCTCCTCCCTTAGTCCCCGTCCAAGTGAAACACTTTAGGGGGGCCACTGGGGGGACGGGAGTTTTTGAAGTGGACCCGCAGGGTAGCCACAAGCAGCCTATGGTCGGTGCCACAGAACTCAGCACTCCGGTAAACCCAGCAGTTCTGGAGGATCCTCCCTCGCGTGCTGACAAGAATGTGGTCGATCTCCTTGGCCACATTACCTGTATCGCTGTGCCAAGTCCAGCGATGTGAGTTGGAGCGCTGGTACCAGGAGCCAGAGATCCTCATTTTCTGGGACCTAGCAAAGTCCCGGAGAAGGAGGCTATTCTCGCTGCTGGGATCAGCTCCCGAGCCATGGGGGCCGACAGACATCTCGTAGCCAGCTCGGTCACAGCTGGACACCGCATTGAAGTCGCCCAGAACAATGCGAATGTCTTGCCGGGGGCAATCGTCTGCCACAGATGTGAGTTTGGTGTAGAATGCCTCTTTCACATCGGTTTTATATACAACGGTAGGAGCGTATACAGCAATAAGAGACAAGAAGCCAAAAGCATGCTTCAGTCTCAATGCCATGATACGCTCATCAACCGGTGTCACCTCGACTACCGCGGGCTGAAGTCGACTGGAGATGGCTATGGCTACACCCTGGAGGTGGTGACCATCGCTGCGGCCCGACCAGTAGTAGGTGTAACCACCCGCACTGATCGTGCCACTACCAGGTCTTCTCACCTCTGAGAGGGCAGCCACCTCAACTCCCAGTCGCTTCAATTCCCGCGATAGCAGAGGTTACCGTTCATCCTGCCGCAAGGACCGGATGTTCCAAGCGCCTACCCGGAAAGCACGCCTGAGGTTAAGCCTCGGGTGGTCACTCCGGGTGCACGCCACCTCTGCCGCCCCCGCCAACACAGCCCCAAATAAAGGGGGTCGGCAGGCTGTGGGACCCCCCTATCCCCGTGGGGTTCCCGAGGGCTTTCCCACAAGTTCATGGTGGGTTGGCGACTGCCGGGGCGCAGGCGGGACGAGTAACTCTCGTTCCAAACCTGCACCCCGACATTTGCCCTCCCAGCGGGACCCACAGCCCACCTTACTTGTGTATGTTTGTATAAATATATATATAATTATATAATATATATTATATAATATATTTTATAGATATATAATATATATTTGTTTTGTTGTGTTGTGTGTGTGTTGTTGTGTGTGTTGGGTGTGTGGTGTGTGGTGTGTGTGGGCTGTCTTGGGGGTGTGTGTGTGCGTTTTGTAAAATGTGTGTAGGGTTTGGCATGTACACAGGGTGTTGTGTGTGTGTGTACCAACACACACCCTTTTACACCACCACACCACACACACACACATATATATATATATATTATATAAATATATATTATATATATATATATATATATATATATATATATATTTATATATTTTATAATATATATATATGTGTGTGTGTGTGTGTGTGTGTTTTGTATATGTATATATGCATATATTTTATATTTATATATATATATATATATATATATATATATAATATATATATATATGCTATTATACATACATATCTATATAAAAATAATATATTTTTTCATATATACATATATATATATACATGCATATATATATATATATATATATATATATATATATATATATATATATATATATATATGTATATATATGTATGTATACATACACACACACACATATATAAATATGTGTGTGTGTATGTGTGTGTGTATATGTATGTGCGTGTGTGTGTGTATGTATGTGTGTATAAATAAGTAAATATATACATATATATACATATATATATATATATATATATATATATATATATATATATATATATATAAACAAATAAATAAATATATATATATACATATATATATATATATATATATATATGCATATATATTATATATATATATATATATATATATATATATATATATATATATTATATATATAATAAATATATATATATATTATATATATATATATAATATATATATATAGTATGTATGTATGTATGTATGCATATAAACAAATGAATAGGGAAACAGCCACAGTAGAAAATAAAGCTAAACCGTAACGTTTCGAACTCTTCACGACTTCCTCTTCAGACGAATAAACCGAAATGGATCCTTTTCGGTTTATTCGTCTGAAGAGGAACTCGTAAAGAGTTCAAAACGTTACGGTTTAAATTTTTCATTTTCTACTGTGGCTGTTTCCCTTTTCATCTTTGTGTACACGGTACTAGTTTGTTTTTGTGTTTTAAATAAACATAAAATTTGGGGGTTACATAAAAAAACCACGCACTTTTATATATGTGTTTTTTATATGCATGTTCCCTATATATATTTTTTAAATTTTATATATATTATAATATTTTTTTAAAATATTTATATATAAATATATTTATTATATTATATATATATTATTTTTATATAGTATAAATATATATATATATATATATTAATATACATGCATTACATATATATGTTGTATCCCCAAAACACACAGATATAAAATATATATAATATATATTTTAATAATTTTATATATATAGATATATATAATTTATATATATTATTTATTATAATTTACACAAAACCCACACCACAACACAAAAACCATAAATATTATATATATAATAATATATTTTAATATATATATATAAAAAAAAAAATTTTTTATATATTTTTTTTAATAATATCTATTAATTTTATATATATTTTCTTTATAAAACAAAATCCCTCCCTCCCATTTTTATAGACTTGTCTACTTATATGGGGATGGGTGCCCGAAGGGTTTTAGAGCTGGGGGAAACTAAAGACTTTTTTTAAAAAACGGAAAATTTCTGAGTTCGAGGGTTGGGAGTCCCCGGGCCGGCGCGTTTTTTTTCCCCTTGGGCAAGGAATTCACCTCGTTTGGCCCTCCCTACCCCCTGGGGGGGCCAAGCCACCCCAATTTCAGGCCGGGTAAATGGGTGAGGGTGATTCTATAAAAACCCGGGGCGGAAGGCAATGGCAACCACCGCACAAAATTCCCAAAGAAAAATCAGGAACCCCCAAGGGGGGAATCCCCAAAGGCCCGCGATGGCAGAATTTTTAGAGCGTCGGACTCAACACTGTCACGAGGGCAATCTGAGTTCGGGGGTTTCGATTCACCGGCCGGCGCTTTGTTCCCGGGGGCCCAAGGAACTTCACCTCGATTGCCTACCTAGCCATTGGGTGGTAAAACCCGGGCCCCATTCAGGGGGCTGGTCCCAAGCCCGGATAAAAAGAAGAATGATTACCTAAAAAGGTAACCCCGGGACCTTCCGTGGAAAAAACTGGGGGCCCTTTGCAAAGTACTCACCTCCAAAGCATTCAACATGAAAACTACAAATTAAATATCTGCTGTGCCCCCGGCGGGGCCGACATGAACCCCCGTTTAAAGAAAAGATATATATATATTTAAAATATATATATATATATTTATAAAAAATATATATAATTTATTAAAATACATATAATTTTAAAATTTTAATGTTTTATATATATAGTTATATATTTATATATTATTTTATATAATATATATATTTTATTATATATTATTATATATATATTTCCATATGTATAAATTTTTAGGTAGATAGACAGATGTATATAAATATGTTGTATTTAAAGTAAAATATATACATATATATTATATATATATATTTATATATATATATTATATTTTATATTTATATATATATATGTTGTGTGTGTGTGGGGTGTGTGGGGTGTGGGGTGTGTGTGTGTGTGTTTACATAAAGGTTTTATATATATATATATAATCTATATATATATTTATTATATTTATATTATAACTTTATACTATTAATTTATTATATAATATATATACATATATTATATATATATTATATATCTGATTGGGGTGTGGGGTGTAAATACGCCAAAAAATTATAAAATATTTTATTATAATTATATATATATATCTATTTTATAAAATATAATTTTATATATATCTAAATCCAATATATAATATATTTTATATTTTATATATATATATATAAAATAATATATTATATACCCACACCCATTATATTATAATTTTATAGATTTTAAAAATATATA
>NC_051423.1:6386124-6391115 GCF_015228065.2 Penaeus monodon | reverse complement strand
AGGGAATTGTGAGAAAGAAAAAAACAAACAAATCAACAGCATGGAAAAGAAAAGAGAGAGAGAAGAGAGGGAGAGGGGAAGTGAGAGTGGGATTGGGAGTGGGAGAGGAAAAGGAAGAGGGAGAGGAAAAGGAAGAGGGAGAGGGAGAGAGGAGAGGAAAAGAGGAGAGAGAAGAGAAGAGAGGAGAGAGAGAGAGAGAGGGGAGAAGAGGGGAAGCCGTTTCAGTCAGTATATAAAAGGCACAAAAAAATGGAAAACCTTGTACAAAAATTTAAATGATAAAAACGAAAAAAATGGGTTGCTGGGGCTGGGGTTTTCGTTATTTTTGCCCCTTATTTTTGCCCGATTAGATATGACCGCAGGAGGCAAGAGATTTAACTACACCCTTGACTACAAATTTTTGATGATTTAAAGCGCTAAAGAGTATGGGAATACAGCTGCAGCGAGGGTATTTTGGCCCACCCCTACTGTAAAAATGATACGCGTCCCGAGGCAGAGAGACCAACAGAAAATGACTAAAAACAATAAACATAACCTTTGTTGCCCAGCTACACGTTGGCCTGAACCTGAGGATGACATTTTTACAAATTGGTTGGTAGATGAGAGGACTTCAGGGAGAACTGTTTCGACTAAGATTAATAACAACGAGGCTAAGAGGTTAGCAGAAGGACGGGGGATTCAGAACTTTGCAGGAACAGATGGTTGGTGCTTTCAGTTTGTGAAACGGCAGGGTTTATCAAGGCGTCCAATAACATCCTTTGTACAGAAAATTTCCATTGATTGTCAGGGAAATGTATAAAGTTCAAAGAGATTCATTCACTATGCACGAAAAAAAAAGTGTTTCGAAATTCTCGTAACGTTTAGCATATCATCCATCGGACTGCTAGTGTCAAACGGTCTAAAATAATTGGTAAAATCCGCTGGCAATGAAAAGACACTCGACAGTATTTCGGGCTTCTGGTACTAATGGCACAAAACTGCAACCGCTTTTGATACTGAAAAGGTAGTCTCTTACGAAATTCTTAGAGCACATAGATATGAAGCTAATGGGGTGGGAGAATAAAACAGTCAGATTAGCCCTCAATCCTGGTGGAAAGCAGAACCATATTATGAACTCATACACACAAGAAGAATATAAAGTGGCCCATTATTGTGCAAGCGTGTTAGTATGTGAAGAAATCTTGGGGAAATGTAACAACCGAAATAAATGTGAAGTCTTGTAAGAAGTGTTGCCTTAACAGTGCCCTTGATAGCACAGGTGATGCAAAGCAAATGATAAAAGAGGTAAATATCCTATAACCTCGAAAACACACATTTCTTTTACCACTGGAAGGTCATCGGCCTTACCATTAGGAAAAAAGGAAAGAATTTCCTAGAGTGAAGAGTAATTCAAAAAAATATGGAAGCCTGTTTTTCACGACGGAATTTTGCTCACACATTTCATACCGCAATCTAGTGTGTGGATATTGCAAGAGGAAAGACCAAAAGAGGGAGAATTTAGAAATGGGGGCTAATTAATTATTGTATTTATAGAGACCCTGAGATCCTTCTTCGCTAATTCAGAACTCTTTCGTGTTCTATTTTTATTCCACAGTCGAAAAGGGTATTTTATTATCAAAACCAATGTTGTTTTATTAAAAATATATTATATTATATATTAATATATATATTATATATATTAATATAAAATAAATTAAAAATTATATATATATTATATATTAATTATATATATATATATATATATATTAATACTATACATATATATAACATATATGTATACATATGTATGTTATTTATTATACATGTATATAATAAAAAATTTACATAATAAATTTATATTAAAAATATATATAATATATATAATAATATATATATGTATACATATTAAATACAACACACACACCCCACACACAACACACATCACACACACACACACACACACACCACAACACCACACACACCACCACACCCACAACACACACAAACACACCACAACACAAAACCCTTTTATATATAATATATAATATATATATATATATATATATAATATATATATATATAAAATATATATATTATTAATTTTTTATATATTTTTATGTTTTATATATAATATTATATTATATTTTTATTTATATGTGGTGGTATATGTATGCGTGTGTGTGTGTGGGTGTGGGTGTGTGTGTGTGTGTGTGGTTGTGGTGTGGTGTGTGTGTGTGTGTGTGTGTATGGGCAAATATATATATATATATATATATATATTTTAATATATATAATATATATATATAAAATGTGTGTGTGTTGTGTGTGTGTGTGTGGTGTGTTTGTATTTAAATCTCTAATATCTAATTATAATTTTAAAATATTATTTATAAATATATATATTATATCTATATTTTGGTTGTGTGTGTGTGTGTGTGTGTGTATGTGTGGTTGGGTGGTGTGTGTTGTGTGGGGGGTTTTGTGGTGTGTGTGGTGTGTGTATAAGAAAACCAACAAACAAAAACTAGATTTTTTTGAAAATGAGCTACATATATATATATATATATATATATATTTTATATATTTATATATATATATTATATAATTTTTAATATATAATATATATATTATAATGTGGTGTGTGTGTGTGGGTGTAGTGTGTGGTGGTGTGGGTGTGGTGGGCGTGTGTGTGTGTGTAAGAAGTAATATACCACACACACACACACACATAATATATATATAATATAAAATTAAAATATATATATATATATATATTATATATTTTATAATTTTATATGTATATATAAAAAGATCTCCGTGAGACTATTTTTTTTGTCAGTGTTGTTGTTTGTGTGTGTGGTGTGTGTGTGTGTTGGTTGTGGTGTAACACACACACACACACACACACAACACATATTTATTATATATTTTTATATAATAAAAAATAATAATATATATAAAGTGTGGGTGGGGGTGTGTGGGTGGGGGGGTGGTGGGTAACACACACACACACACAACACCAACACATACAAAACACAACCACACACAAACACACACACACACACAACATATAAATAATAATATATTATATATAATAATATAAATTTTTATATATTATATATAATAATTTTAAAATATAATATATAATAATTTTATAATGTATATATATATATTAAAAATATATAAAATTTTATATAATATATATATAATATTATATATAATTGGTGTGTTGTGTGTGTGTGTGTTATGTAATATATATATATATATATATATATATAATATATATATATATATATATTAATAATAATTTTATGTGGGGTGTGGTGTGTGTGTATATATGTAATAATATATATATAAATATATTATATATATATATAATATTATAAAATATGGTGTGTGTGTTTTGGTGTGTGTGTGTGTGTGGTGTGTGTGTGGGTGTGGTGTGTGTGTGTGGTGTGTGTGTGTGGTGTGGTGAAATAATAAATTTATTATAAAAAAAATTTTTTATATTAAAAGATGGTTTATATATAAAATATATATATATATATATATATATATATAAAACATATATAAAATTATTTTATAATTATATAAATTTTAAATTAAAAGGCATATATGTATATATATAATATATATATATAAAAATAAATTTTTAATTTTATATATATATATATGTAATATATATTTTAATATATATATATAATATATTATATTTTAATATATATATTTTATATTTTTATATAAAATTATATAATATAAAATATATATATAATATATTATATAAAATTATATGGGTGTGGTATATGTGTATTTTATATTTTATATATATATATATATATATTATATATTAATATTTTAAAATTTATATACTATATATATATCTTATAAAATAAAATATATATGTCTATATGTATGTGTTATATATAAATATATATATATTATTTTATATAAATATATTTTAAATTATATATATATATATATATATATTATTATATATTTTATTAATTTTATTATTTATATATGAGACAGAAAATTTAAAATCTATTCCGTATTTCCCTCCCCAAAAAACCTTTGTTGTTTTCAAATTTGGTGAAATGGATATCCCCAAACAATCAACCCCGGAAAATTGCTGCAACCAATTAAAAGATATAGCTTCGCTTCCACAAAATTTTTGATGGGCCACAAAGCCTTTTAAAATATGGTGATAAACTTATAAAAAAAATTGTATTTAAAAAGTTTGAGAACACACACAAATTTAATTTTTAATGTACATACATAAATACATCATAAAAAAAAAAAAAAAAAAAAAAAAAAAAAATATATATATAATAAAATATATAAAAATAAAATTATATATATATTTTAAAATAATAAAATTTATATATAAATAAATATATATATAAACATACATAATATAATAAATATATAATACTATATATAAAAAATATACACCCAAAACATAAAATTTTTATATCTATATCTGTATATTAAAATTATATTTTATATATTATATATTTTTATTTAATTTTATATATATTATTTTATAAAATATAATAAACCCACACACACACACACACACAAAAATATGTATATTTTTAAATATAAATATATAAAAATTATATATATTATAAAAAAAATTTGTATATATATATAAAATATATATAGTATATATATATATAATATATAAAATTAAAAAACCATATATATTATTTATATATTATTATATATAAAATATAATATATAATAATATTAAATATTATGTATTTATAAAAATATATATTATATTTTATATATATATATATATTATTTTATTTTAATATATATATACGAAATATATATAATATAGATAGATAGATAGACGAGGGATTTAAATAAGTATGTATGCATATGTATACATACAAACCCCACACACACACACACACAAACCCCACACACACACACAACACACCCACAATTTTCCCATACTATATATATATATATATATATATATTATATAAAATATTTTATATAAT
>NC_051423.1:6373624-6376124 GCF_015228065.2 Penaeus monodon | reverse complement strand
ACCAATCTTGGACAACACAGCTAGTATGGATGGGTCTGTTGTCCTGAATAAGATAGAAGGGATCCGTTTCAGGAAACATCATAGCCCTAACTGTTGGGAGCAAAACCTCTTCAAGGATTTCTATTTATCCGCTGCAAGTAAATCAGCCAGAGCCGACATCCGTCACCTCCTCGACACCACCCTGCATCCACCCAAACAACCCTGGGGTGATTCGGCCACTCCTCCTGCTCGCGATCACATTCTCTGGTTCAAATCTGTTAAATGATAGCACTGCACGGGATATAGGAATAGACACATATGAAAATATTTTAGCGTTCATTTCTATTAAAACGAACATCTTTCTGCAAAATATCGACCGAAGGGAAATAGGAGGGGAGGGGCGGTTATCGTTACCTACCTGGTGTTTTGTTAATGCTATAAATACTTATATCGCAGCGTTGGTGAAAAAAAAAATCGTTGCAGATTAATTTTTATCCTAGAAGGATACATGTGCTCCTATGAATATGATATGCATACATACTCCTTCATTATATACAACTACACACATGCACATCCATACACATATATAGACATATGCGCACTTTATATGGGCATACATATGTGTATACGCACCCCACATATATGCGAACACACACACGTACTTAAGACTATACATACATAGCCTTACATAGGCTTACGCACATAAGTTTATGGGCGCACTTTATTGTTTAACCACATATATATGTATACACCTGTACATGCACACATGTATACACATATATACATACACATACACATATACACATACGTATACTCACATACATACATATATACACACACATACCCATATATATATATATATATATATATATATATATATATATATATATATATATATATATATATATGTGTGTGTGTGTGTGTGTGTGTGTGTGTGTGTGTGTGTGTGTGTGTGTGTTGTGTGTATGTGTGTTTGTTTGTTTGTTGTGTGTGTGTGTGTGTGTGTGTGTGTGTGTGTGTGTGTGTGTGTGTGTGTGTGTGTGTGTGTGTGTGTGTGTGTGTGTGTGCATACACACATACATATACACATATATATGCATACACACACACCTACACATATACATACGCATACATGCACATGTATATACATGCATACATATGAATGTATACACACATGTACATATCTACACAATGTACATATCTACATATATATACACATGTATATATATATATATATATATATATATATATATATATATATATATATATATAGATAGATAGATAGATAGATAGATAGATATAGATATATATAGATATATATATGTATATATATACATATATATATGTGTGTGTGTGTGTGTGTGTTTTGACTGATTGATTGATTTACAAAGACATATATGCATATATATATATATATATATATATATATATATATATATATATATATATATATATATATATATAGAGAGAGAGAGAGAGAGAGAGAGAGAGAGAGAGACATGTATATATATCTGTGTGTGTGTGTAACAGGCAAAGGTACCCTGAAATTAATGGAGTAGATTTTATTTACTCATTCTCTTTTCCTGGCTGTCTCTTTCTCCTTTCCTCACTTCCTCACTCCCCTGCCCCTCTTTCTCTAGTTCCTACTCATTCCTTTCCTTCTCTCATCTCTAACTTTCTCTATATCTATCTATATTTTTCTCAATTCCTCCCTTGCTTTTTCTTTCTACACACCCTCTCTCCCTCCTTCTCTCCTTCCTTCTCTCTCTGTCTCTCTCTCTCTCTCTCTCTCTCTCTCTCTCTCTCTCTCTCTCTCTCTCTCTCTCTCTCTCTCTCTCTCTCTCTCTCTTCTCTTTCGCCCCCCCCCCTTCTCTCTCTCTCTCTCTCTCTCTCTCTCTCTCTCTCTCTCTCTCTCTCTCTCTCTCTCTCTCTCTCTCTCTCCTTTCTCTCTTTCGCCCTCCCTCCCTCTCGCTAACACTCACTCCCACCATCCCTCACTGTACACACACACACACACGTCCTCTCAGGTAAAACAAAAATTCCTACTCAGAGTTCCTCTTGTAAACTTAATTATCCATCACCTCCACGCACATGTGGAAATGAAGGCTCTTGTGCTCAAACCACGGTATCTATTGTAAACAAAGGAGGTTAACTGTGATTCTTTTGATTCCCCTTTCAGCAAATGTTAGGATCTGAATCCAAATTGGGAAGGGGCTTGTACCCTGCTCTAGCGTTGGTTGGTGCTGCTCGTATCATTGTTATTGTTATATTGTTTTTGCTTTGTTATCTTATCGCCGCTATCTTTATCATTATCATATCATTGTCGTTATCATTTTTGTCATTACTATTGGTATTATCATTATTATCATTTTATAATTGTTGTCATCACTATTATTATTATTATCATCATCGTCAATTATATTATTAATTAGTATTATTAATATTATTACTGTTTTCGTTTTTCTTCCTCTTCGTATTATTATTAGTACTATCATCATTATTGTAATTACTATTATTATCA
>NC_051423.1:6361124-6366124 GCF_015228065.2 Penaeus monodon | reverse complement strand
GAGAGAGCGAAGGAGGCGAGAGATGGCAGGGAAGTGGAAAGAGGAAGAGGAGAAAGAGGAGGAGGGGAGAGGAAGAGGGGGAAGAGGAGGAGAGAGGAAGAGGGGAAAGATGAGAAAAGAGGAAGAGGGTAAAGATGAGAGAAGAAGAGGGGAAAATAAAGAGGAGGAGGAGGGATAAGAGGAGCAGGATTGAGGGGAGGGGGCGGGGCAGGATGTGGATATGGAGAGGGAAAGGGAGAAGAAGAAGAAAAGAGAGGGAGAGAGGGAGAAAGAGAGGGAAGGAGGCAGGTGAAGAGGGGGCGTAACAGACAGATAGAAATATAGAGAGTGCATGAGTGAAAGAGAGAGAGAGAGAGAGAGAGAGAGAGAGAGAGAGAGAGGATATATGTATCTGTATGTGTTTGAAAGAGAGAGAGAGAGTTTGGTTTTGATTCCATTTATTACAATGGATATTCTTGGTGTGACATACTATCTGTTTGATTTTGCTCACGTGTGTGTCAGCTGCTGCTGACTCGGCGGAACCGAGTCCTTGCCCGCCGTGGTGCCCAGCCACAGCAGTGACCTCCGGGCGACAGTTGCAACTTCTCGCGCCTGGGCGGGGCGCGAACCGCCGACCCCTCGGATGAGAGGCCGACACGTTACCACTGTACTAGCCCGGAGGCTAGTACAGAGAGAGAGAGAGAGAGAGAGAGAGAGAGAGAGAGAGAGAGAGAGAGAGAGAGAGAGAGAGAGAGAGAGAGAGAGAGAGAGAGAGAGAAAAGATCAGACACGTGTAGCTTTCGACTCCATATTCACAATTTTGTTTAAGCATTTGCCACATATCTACTATTTCCGGCACTCATTTCAGCATCATTTAAAACCATCTCCAAAAAACAAAACAAAAAAAACATCTAAAACAAAAAAGAAATAGATACGACCAATAATATATATATATATATATATATATATATATATATATATATATATATATATATATATATATATATATATATATATATACATACATATATATATATCATCTCGAAAATACCCCATATTTATTACATCCGGTTTAAGAAAGAAAGAAAGAAAAAAAAGGAGGAAAGATAGAAAGAAAGAAACACACATCGCTATACATCTGGCAGCATCGATTCCCCCCCCCCCCCCCCCCCGCGAGACTTATCGTACATCGGTCATCCCAGGGACATAATTACCGCAGTTCAAACGAAGCGTAAAAGCAAATCATATGTGGGTGAATAGGTATAAAGCCCCATTTTGTTGCCATTCAAAATCGTTTTTCTGGCGATATGCTCGTTCTCAATCCCATTGTTATGTTAACAATGGGATACAGTCCCATTCAGGAATTGTAGATTGTTAATTGTGGTCTGCACTTACCGTTTGTCATTTGTTTTAACGAAGTGGCGGTCTTCGCTTCGTATTTCCTGATAGGACATCTCTCTTTATGGTATTGATCTCATTATATTTTTCCATGTTATCAAATCCAATGTATTTGAAACTGTTATTGATTTGGAATAAGTTATACCGTGAACAGTTTTGATAATAGTTATCATGAAGATAATAAGGATAATGATATTTAAAATGAGAGTAGTGATAATATTGATGATATCAGTGACAGTAATAGTTATAATAACAGTAATAATGATAACACGATGAAAATTATATTAGTAATAGTTATAATGGTACTAACAGTGAAAATGGGTGGTAATAATAATAATAATAACAGCAATGGTAATGATTATGATGATGATGATAATAATGATATTGATGATAACAATACTGAAACTAATAATACTCATAGTAATACTGATAATGATGATATAGAAAATAATGATAACATTGCTAATTAAAGCCTAATGAAAGTAATAATAATGATAGAAATAATGATAATAATGATAATTACAATATCGATGATAATAAGATTTAAAAAATAGTAGTAGTAGTAGCAATGATAATAGTAATAACGATAATAATAATGATAATAATAATAATAATAATAATAATAATAATAATAATAATAATAATAATAATAATAATAACGATGATAATGATAGTAATGATAATGATATTAATGTTAATTATCATATTGATGATAATAATGATAATGAATAATCCCAATGATTGCAATGATAATAAGGATACTGCTGTTGACGAAAACAACGATATTAGTAATTGTAACGAAAATGAAATTATGATAATGATGGCAATGATAATAACGATAATGATAAGAGCAATAACAATAATGATGATAATAGTGAATATAATTACAATAATGATGTTATTGATGATGGTAAAAAAATTTACTGATGTATATTGATAATAATAATAAGAATAGTAATAATGATATTTATTATAATTAAGATATTAATAACAACACAACAACAACAGCAAAACAACAACAACAACAACAACAACAATAATAATAATAATAATAATAATAATAATAATAATAAGAACGATAATACTAGTAATACTGCTGCTAATACTAGTAATAATAGTAATAGTAATTATGATAAAAAATAACAATAATAGCAATAATAATAATCATAATAATAACAACAACAGTAATGATAATTAGATTGATGATGATAATAGTGATAATGATATTAATAATAATAATAATAACAATAATAATAATAATTATTATTATTATTATTTTTATTATAATACTGAGAATAATAATGATGATAATCATAATACTGATAATAATGACAACAAAAACAGCAATAGTAATGACAATAACAATAATAATGATAACAATGATAATCTGAACAAAATCATTATTCTGAACATTTCCATTGTTTTTTTTTTCATTATTTTTCGCCATGCTTGTGATCATCATCATTACTGACGTTGTCATTATAATTATCACTGTCATCATCATAAACTTCTTCATAATCATACTTACTTTATATATATATATATATATATATATATATATATATATATATATATATATATATATATATATATATATATGTGTGTGTCTGTGTGTGTGTCTGTGTGCGTGTGTGAATGTGCGTGTACGTGTGCGTGCATGCGTGCGTGCGTGTGTGCGTGTGTGCGTGTGTGTGTGTGTGTGTGTGTGTGTGTGTGTGTGTGTGTGTGTGTGTGTGTGTGTGTGTGTGTGTGTGCGTATATGTATGTATGTGTTCTCCGTTATAGGAGAACACTTGATCCATTCCTAACAATCTTATCTAACCAACAAGAATGGTTTTCATCCCTGCTGTAAATCAGAATTACACTTCGATTAAAAGCAACTGTTATTAACTCCTTCAGTTCTCCCAAACAACCCAATATTGGCCGTACAAGCTCTGCTCTACTTACTTACAACGAACTTACTATTTGTCTTTAGAATTTCATTTGTACTAAATGAAGAAATGGCATGAATTAAAACGATTCATTTCTCATTACAAGTGAGGTATTCATCAACTGCTTTTCTTATTAAGATGTTAAACGTTAGGTATATATATGGCTTTGTAAAACTGTCTATTATCTTAAATACCCTTTATAACAAATTATCTACCCTTTATAACAGATATTCTGTGTTTTTGTTGTACTAAGAGAAATTAAATGGAAAATGTGTTTAGGTCAAGCTACCCATTTTACCAAAGCTTACTATAGTATTAATATTTTCAACCTTACCATAGCTCTATCTTACACATGCATTAAAAATATTTAAAATTTATCATACCACCTAAGGCACTACCGAAGTTCGAAAAAATAACTATCACTTATTATAATTTTTAATGAAACGAAAGAGAACACAAATTTTTGTTCCATTTTACCAGGTAATACCAACACAAAATATGTCTAGATGTGTAATGTGTGTAATTCATCAAATATTCATTGATAAAAAACAAGAGGTGGAGGAAGAAATTTGAAAATTACATTACTTTCTGTTTATATGTAAAAAGGAAATGAATGGTTTCAGTAATTGATAAGATAATAATAATGATACCGTTTTTAAGATTTATGATGATGGTAACGATAATGATAATGATAATGATAATGATAAGGTTAATAGAAATGATAATAGTGATGATGAAAATAATTTTAATAATAACAAGGTTAATAATAATGATAATAGTGATGATGATAAAAATAATGATGATAATGATAATAGTAATAATGACACAATAACAATAATGATAATAATAATGGTAGATATAAAGATAATAGTAATAATAACAGAATTACAATAGTAATGATAATAATAATTATTACATAACAGTAACAGCAACGACAAAAAATGATACAGATCTGCTGACTTTAGGTGAAAATATCACACGGAGAGAAAATAATAAGCATGTTAAAAGTCCTTGTCCTTTAAGTATTTTTTTTAATGGACCTAAAGAATATGTGAGTTAGTACACAAGATATAGGAAAATACAAGTACAGATTGCAAATTAGAACATGAAAAAAAAAAAAAATATGATGACCATGAACAAGAACAATACATAGCTTACGAATTCAAGTGTATGATTATTCGTTATCTAAATATGACTTAATCATATTAAATTTGAATCGTTTTATAGTCGTGCAGTCTTTACATTTCCCTGGGAGGGAGTTCCACAGCTTTGAACCCTAGAACAGTATGTTGTGTTGGGCATGGTTTATTGCATGGTGGGGTACTCTCATGCTTACATCGGCACATACACAAATAATGTCTACGGAGCTAATTAGACCCTAGCTGCACACTCCTAGTGGGTCGTGTGGTACGGTTGATTTAGTACTGGCCCTCTGGTTCATTCCCGGAGGGACCTAGGTGCGAGCCCCGGTCAGGGAGGGTTGTTATATCTATATCAATGCGGCATTGCATTATTCCTTACATATATATAAACACACACCTTAGGGCATCGGACTTCGATTTCGAATTTCTAAGTCAATATCCACGGGGAGTGTGTATAAAACCTCACAAATATTATTTGCATTCGAAGAATATATTCAAGTTTAAGGAAATACAGTCTTTTAAATAATGAAATATGCTCTGGATACTTACT
>NC_051423.1:6343624-6346124 GCF_015228065.2 Penaeus monodon | reverse complement strand
CGTTTAATACCCCATCCCTCCCCCCTCCCCTCCTTCCTACCCCTCTCCTACTCCGCATCCTCCCCTCCCCTCCCCCTTCCACTTCCCCCCCCTCCCCATATTTTCACTATTTCCCCCTCCTGCAATCCCTCCCCCTCCCCCTCCCTCTCCCCCTTCTCCCTCCTGCAATCCCTCCCCCTCCCTGTCCCCTCTTCTTCCACCTACCCTCCTCCCTCTCCCTCCCCCTTTCTTCCCCACCTACCCTCCTCGCCCTTCCTTCCCCCTCTTCCCCATCTACCCTCCTCCCCCTCCCTCTCCCCCCCTTCTCACTCCTGCAATCCCTCCCCCTCCCTCCCCTCCCTCTCCCACCTACCCTCCTCGCCCTCCCTTCCCCCTCTTCCCCCTCTATCATCCTTCCCCTCCCCCCCTTCTCCCCCCCTTCTCCCTCCTACAGTTCCTCCCTCCCCTCCCTCCTGGTCGTGTGGTCCGCCATTCGCCTTAAACAGTGTGAGCCTAAAGTGTTGTACGAAGGCCTATAAACGCAAGATATGAGGCAAGAAGCAGAAGACTATCAAATTTCCGGCCTATTTTCCCTTCCTTCCTTCTCCTCCTTTCTACCCAATCCATTCTTACTTCCTCCCTCTCTTTGTCTTGTTTTTCTCTGCCTCTGTCTGTCTGTCTGTCTGCCTGTCTGTCTGTCTGTCTGTTTCTCTCTCTCTCTCTCTCTCTCTCTCTCTCTCTCTCTCTCTTCTGCTTTCTCTCAATCTCACTATTTTCTTTATCTGTCTCGTAATTTCTACGTAGTTCTCTCTTCTTTATATTTCCTTATTTTTTCAAATTCCTTTTTTGCTCCTTGTACACACACACACACACACACACACACACACACACACACACACACACACACACACACACACACACACACACACACATATATATATATATATATATATATATATATATATATATATATATATATATATATAATTTATGTGAATGCATATTTGTTTACATACATATATACATTCACACATGCATGGATATATACGTATATGTATACATACATAAATTTACAGAAAGATCGAGAGATCACACAGATAATACAGACCACAGATGCATAGCATGGCATATTGATAAAAAAAATATACAGATAAACACAATGTAATAATAGATATATGTCGAAGACAAATAAACGAAAATATGAATAAACAGACAGACAATTTTTCTTAGCGTTTCATATTTCCTTGCACATTCACTCCTCTCGACCCCCCCCCCCTCACCCCCATCCCACGGCCCCCTTCCTCAACTGATCTCTTATCTCTCTCTCTTGAAATACTGATAAGAGAAACAATGAGGCAGCTTCCGGGTAGTAGTAATGCTGCAGTTAACTATGCAATGTTGCAGTGGGTGATATCAATTAACGCGATACTTGTATGCCTCTTCATTAACGGTAATTAATTAACTGTTCTTGTTTGTTTGGTGGTAAATGTTTGTGAGTCGAAATTATGATCATTAGAACAACCGTTGATGTGATCAACAATTATGGTTATGATAAGAAATAAAAATATGATAATCACATTATCAGTGATAATGATAATAATGGTAATCGCAATAATGATAATTACAACGATAGAAGAATTATAATAATGATAATAACATAAATCATAGTGATAGTCATAATAAAAATAATAATAATAATAATCATAATAAAAATAGTAGTAATAATAATAATCATAATAAAAATAATAGTAATAATAATAACATTAATAACAATAATTATAATCATGATGATGATAACAATGATAAATATTATAATAACGGCAACAGTAATAGTAATCATGATAATAATGATTACCTTAAATTATTTGGAGCTGCAGTAAATGTACAAGAATTCATTCTAGTATGAAGATATGACAAACAGAATTGGCATTATTGGAAAAAAACGTTAGATGTGCAGGAGAGGAATATTTCAAGGAGAGAGCATTTCACTCCCACTATTTATTGTGTACATGTTGCCTGTGCCTTTGATTTTGAGAGGGATAAGAATGATCATCATGAACAAGTGGATTCCCGTGGACAAATTGAACACACTTTTCAGCCAGGATATCGGGATCGAGTTTTTTTTTTTTTTCGATAATCAGAAGTGGAGAGACGCGAAAAGTTAAAAACCTATGCCAATGAGGGTTGTCTGTGCTAAGGTATACGGATGAAAACGTGGCCATCTAGCGAGGTGAAAGACAGATAGTAAGACGAGTAAGTTTATTACTATGCACTGGGTATTAAACCGAGGAAGTGATATTAATGGGGATATATGTGTCAAGAGAGAGAGGCGTTAGGAGGCTCATAACCTGGGAATGAAGAAATCAACTTCGGATTTGAGTGAAACATCAATTGCAAGTGTAAAAAAATGCGGATGCAGCAAAGTTTGAAATCACTACAGACAAGAGAGAACTAAGGAAAGAGAAATGCCACACACACCAAATAAAGAGAAAGCATGGGAAAGATCAATCGAACATGAAGG
>NC_051423.1:6328624-6338624 GCF_015228065.2 Penaeus monodon | reverse complement strand
GGCAAAGTTGAGTTCTGAACGGATATTCCTCGTAATATGAGGTACGTGTTGCAACATTTCTTTTTCTTTTAATAATATGATTTTTCCCTCTGTTTGCTGAATGAAGCTGGTTTATCCTAAGTTTTTATTTTCTACTTACACCTTTTATTAATGTCAATAGCACACGTCCCTGACAACACCCGACCGGGGGGTTTAATTCAAGACTTCCAAAAGTTAAAGGATTCATAATATACGCAGGTTGTAAAACTTAAATAAAGAAACAAAGGCAACGCCAAAGGTTGTCTCATTTAAGATAAAAACAAACATTTCTTGCTTGATCTTTTACTTGTACCTTATAAGAAAATATTTGTTTTATTAAGCTCTGTCTTACAATAATCTGGTGCAATTTAATGTTGATATAACTATCTTTAATACATATATTTAAAACATTACCTGCCTTAACGCTATTCGTGTAATTTATTAGTCATACTGAAATGCATTTGTAAATAGAAGACCCCATAATATATGTAGATGTAATGATGGGTTCAGCTTGACATAAATTTGTGCATATATAATTTTGTATTTTAAAGGCTAAGCAAAAATTTTGCCTCTGAACTGAATTGGTATTAGTTTCAGGAGTAATCTCATTCATTTACTCATATTTACTTAACTTTCATCCGCTTTTAGCAGTATCAACCTTAATTTATTTATTTATCTTATTTTATTTTGTAATACGTTATGTTTGAAACAAGATTTGCTGGATTTGCCCTTTTTTGCTGGTAACACCTACAGCTACACACTCTAATTTAGAAGTTCTTTAAGTTCTAAGCTAAATATTCATGGTACATTTAGCTCATTCTTTATCTATTCATTTTTCCATTGCGTTTACTTATAAGACTTTTTAACTTGTCTTTTATTCAATAGATTAGCCGAGGACTAATAGCAAATCGTCAATCAAGCGGAAGCCCAAAGGATAAATTAAAAACTCTATCCTAGAACATTGGGATTTATATTCGGACTTACAGAAGCGAAGCTGGGACATGCGGTTTGTTCCTTAGCCTTAATTAAGGATAAAGACATTGCCTGTTTACTAAAATGAACCTCTAAGACTATGGGCAATGTACGACAGTTAAACTCAAACCCTTTAGTTATGAATGAATTCGACTGCTGAGTGAGTATAACATAGTAATCAATGGTTGAACTAACTGACCGCAGATTGTCTAATCGATCGTAATACATCGACCCTTGTTACGAGGGAAAATTGAGGATCTCTAACCTTTGAACGCGGGTGTAGGGACCAAATTTCGACTCGCGTTTTTGACTCCACAAGTACCCAGCCACCAAAACGTCAATCAGTGATCTCGCCCTATTTCGATCCTCATTGAGTTTTCGGGAGAAATGTTAATCTTCCTTTTCCAGTTGATACTATTATTATTACCAATGGCACTTTGATTATTATTATGTCACAAAATACTAATAGCATTAAAAAGCGGAAATCAAGGAAAGAGGTAAATTGCTTCCTTATAACTAGGTTAACATAGTCAATAAATTGAAATGTGTCATGATATCCCAGTACAAAGAGTTAAGATCGAACTGTCGTGCACCGGTTGGTCGTAAGATTAGGAATAGCCAGTCGTACTGATTACAATTGTCATTTTTATAGATAATGGAAAAAGTGGTAATATTACTGACCACAATTTTATAGATTTATATAAAAGAATTCTTGTGATTAATTCTATAGCTGTTTTTAAAACTCAATGCCATTTTCTTTCTCGTCAACTATCACCATCTCTGATCTATCGGCATGAAAAAGTACCCAATGAAAATAATATAATACCTCAATTCTATTTTCATCCTTTAATAAGCAAATCGCTATAATAATATGATAAATCAATATCTAAATTATCATATATATTGGCTTTCCATGATATGTGAGGTCAATATATTTAAATGGGTTACATATGAGTGGGTGTTAGATGTAATACTGAATGAAAGTTTGGGTACGTTTGTGATTGTTGATTTTTCTGATCTGAACCTGAAGCCTTGACCATGCAAAAAAAAAACAGAAACTATCTACGTAGTTATTCGGCTCATTAACACACACACACACACACACACACACACACACACACACACACACACACACACACACACACACACACACACACACACACACACACACACACACACACACACACACACAAAACGGACATAATGGCTTATTTTCTGTTATCTTTTTCGCTTTTCAACACAAGTCGTTGCATACTTCTTGCAACGACCAGGACTTGGCCGATCCCCACATCCCTAATATTCGTTCTTTAAGTAAATACAATAAAGCTTCCATCTTTCTTTCTATGCCACTTCTTTCCTTTATTTGTATACCTTCCTATTTCTCTTTCCTTTTTCATCTGCTTAAAGAAACCAATAGGAAAGTAAGGAGAGGAGAGAGGAAGATAGAGGAAAAGAACAATAACAATAAAGAGAATGAAAATGATGATGATGGGTAACAATACAATAATAATAAAGAAAATAACAATAAATACAGCAAAGGAAAACAAAATCCAAGCCTCCAGCATCATAATTCGATGCGATTTCGTCAGGACTTAACCAGTATAAGCGGGGTTATAATACCTCTGCTAATTTCGTCTTCAAAAAAAAAAAAAAGACGAAAATCGCAAAAGATTTCGAAACCGATGCCGTAACAGGATCAAAACCCATTAAAGAAGCTTCCTTGCCATAACCTTTATACTTTTCGTTTCCATTCGAGAGACAAGGACTTTTTTTTGCTTCGCTTTTTTTCTTTTTTGGCTAAATGTTTGGTAGAAATTTATTAAACCTGCGAATAAACGTACGTAGTTGAATTAATAAATAAGTACACTATAGGTATATTGTGTAAGGTATATATTAATAACGAAATGACATGTAGAATGTTGAAAATCTAGAGTATGTTTACCACGTTAATTATTTAGCAAATATCAAAGATAATACAACATAGCATTCAACATTCTGTTTAAAATTAAAGAAATCCTGGCATAGGTTTATACAGCATATAGCATTTAAAAAGCAATATACGTTTATACTTATAAATTATGATTATAAATTGTATGTTAAGCAACAACAAGAAATCTGTAGAAAAAAAAAAATATATATATATATATATATTCCCTTTTATTTTATTGTATTTTTTTTTTTACAAGAGTAAATACGGCAAGTGATTTTCCCCTTTTTATTAAGTAAAGGGAGAGCGAAAGAGAAATAGGAAAGCTTACAAATAAAGAAAGGAAGAGACGGAAGATGGCAATAAGGATAAAGGAAAGCCGTCACAGCATAAATGACAAAATTTCGATGGACAAAAAGACAAGAAAAGAGAGAGAGAGAGAGAGAATGAGAATGAAAATGAGAAAGAGAAAGAGAAAGAGAAAGAAAAAGAAAAAGAAAAAGAAAAAGAAAAAGAAAAAGAAAAAGAAAAAGAAAAAGAAAGGGAAAGAGAGAGAGAAAGAGAGAAAGAAAGAAAGAAAGAAAGAGAGAGAGAGAGAGAGAGAAAGAAAGAATATTTTACATCTGTGTGTGTGTTTGTGAGTGTGTGTGTGTGTGCGTGTGCGTGTGCGTGTGCGTGCGTGTGTGTGCGTGTGCGTGTGCGTGTGCGTGTGCGTGTGCGTGCGTGTGTGTGTGTGTGTGTGTGTGCGCGTGCGTGTGTGTGTGTGTGTAAATTCTACTTCTAATCTGCACATTCAATTTTTCATATAAACTTTTTTTTTAGATGCTTTTTTGTTTTGTTTTGTTTTGTTTTCTAATCACATTCTTTTATAGATATATTTCCTTATTTAATTCTTCGGCACTGAACACCTTCGCACAATTTCTCTCAACCATATAGCACATCCCATGTTCTTCAATGGAATATATATGAAATATGTTTTTTTCGTGTCATACCGCGTCAAAATATTATTTTTTTCTCCTCTGGTGAATGCCAGCCGTTAATTTTAAATCAAAGAACTGGCTGGCTTTGAAATGTTAAATTCGTACTGCTCATATTTCTTATATAAGTATAAATAAGTGTTGGAAAATCGATTGATATCTGTAGTTACTTCACGTCCTCTTGAGAAAATCGTCTTTAAAATTTCACGTATCCAAAGGCGCGTACCTTCACTTACTTGTTTACTAATTCACTATCCTGACGTAAACCACGTGAAAAAAACAGATGACCAGACACTACAAAGGAACGAACTGGGTACAAAGTTGCCCCACAAGTTTACAGTAAATAGAAGATTATCCAAACGATTGTAAACTCTGATCTACAATTTACGTTTATCCTCATTCGTTGCCGGCCCGTAATTCGCTAAGTCTCTGGAGGACCGAAAAGTTTTCAATGGTAAACAATTAAGGTATAATGAAGGGGTACAGAGATAAAAAAAAATAAGAAAGAGATGAGAAGTAGAATAGATAGAGAAAGAGAGAGAGAGAGAGGAGAGAGAGAGAGAGAGAGAGAGAGAGAGAGAGAGGGAGAGATAGAGAGAGGAGGGGAGGGAGAAAGAGAGTGAGAGAGAGAGGGAGAGAAGAGAAGAGAGAGAGAGAGAGAGAGAGAGAGAGAGAGGAGGAGGGGGGGAGGGAGGGAGGGAGGAGGAGGGAGAGGGAGGAGAGAGAGAGGGGGAGGGAGGAGGAGAGAGAGGGGAGAGGGAGAGAGAGAGAGAGAGAGAGAGAGAGAGAGAGAGAGAGAAGGAGAGAGAGAAAGAGAGAGAGAGAAGAGGAGGAAGAGAGAGAGAGGAGTAAAAGAAAAAAGAGAAAGAGAATTATGAGAAAATGGAGAGATGAGTGATAAAAAGATTGCCTAAGATGAGAATTGAAAAAAAAACGCAAGAAGAAAAGGGAAATCAGAAAAAGCGAGCTTAATAAGAGACACAACTATGAGACAAGAAGAGGCAGAAGAGAGAAGTAAAAAAAAGAAAAAAAAAGGAAATTCATAATCTTGAAGGGGATCGCAACATCATGCAGCATTTAATCGCGTACCTTGAAGTGAAAATTGAAAACACTTTAGCCGATCGGTTGATCGGTAGGATTAAACACACATTTTACGCTATCGCTCAAAAAAGACACGTGCCGTATTTGGAGACTCGGCTGGCTTTAAAAAGTATCCGACTTGTTTTACTATTGACTGGTTGGCAGAAGGCAAGAAGGTACCAGAAAGTGATGGATTTTACTGTGTTGGATAGGCGTGGATCGATGGAAATCCTGTAGTTTTTGTGTGATTGTGTGATGTGGCGGTATGAAAATCAGGTTTAATGTGTCGGTGTTGATGTTATTTGTTGTCTTTGAGTATTCTCTTGTTAAAAAACTGTGATTGTTGTGATCTCTATTTACTTGCTCTTTTGTCTCTTATTCTCTCTCCCGCCCTTATATATTATATGTATATATATTATTATATATATATATTATATATATATATTATTTATAGTGTGTGTGTGTGTGTGGTGTGTGTGTGTGTGTGTGTGTGTGTGTGTGGTGTGTTGGTGTTGTGTGTGTGTGTGTGTGTGTCTGTGTGCGTGTTGTTGTCTTGCATGTACGTTGGTGTGTGTGTGGTGCGTCGCGGTGTGCGTGTTGTTATGTGCTGTGTGCGTGCGTGCGTACGAGCATGCGTGTGTGTGACTGTGCGTGCGTGTATATGTGTATGTGTAATATGTGTAAGGTGAAAAAACGCTCTCCTCCCTCGGAAAGCCACTTAGCATGTCTGATCACCACTAACATTTGCACTGTGCTTTGAATCCATACCTAGGGGTAAAAGCAAAGGATGGTAAGCTTTGCACATTATCGATGAAGCCGCACCAACCACAGTTTTCTTTCTTTCTTCCTTGATGATGATGGTGAGGACAGCGATGACCGTAATGATAATGATAACTAATAAAAATAATGATAACGGTAATAAGGATGACATATAACGACTTATATAATTATGATGACGAAAACAATAATAGTAACAACAAAAGTAATGAAATCTCTGCGATACCGTTTTCATGAACAGATTTTACTAGTATCTTTGATACCCTTATTACTATGAAAAATATTACTAGTGACCCAACAACAACTTACGAAAGTTAAAATCGCTGTCACATGATCAATAAAGAACTCAACACTTGCTTAATCTCAATAATATCTATTTCCCTAATTTCTTGAATATGATACCAAGGATTTCAATAAAACAGTCTCTTCGATGTATATAGTTTCCATTAGCTTGCAATAATGAGGTCAATTAGATTGTTATTTCCTGCACCGTTAAGCATAAGCACCATTACAGATGCTGTGCAATATATAAGTGCGTGTGAACAACCGTCCTATGATGTCCTAGTTGGTTCATTTGCTGGTCTGGTTGAGGTAAATTGAAAAGGGATTGTTTGTAGTATACATTTAAAAAATTTTAAGATATAATACGAAAAAAATTGTTTAAAATAATTATGATAAAAATAGTATGGTTGTGATACTACGAATATCCAATTATCTCCATTGATTTTATGATAATTTTGATTATATTGGGCCTCTTTGATCTACTATATATAATAGCAAGATGAATCCTATTATTAATTTATTAACCAATAACCCACAAGTGCACTCTTCATCCTGTAAATGGATAAGGTATCAGATTAACCAATAACCTGATTGTCAAGAGAGGCTTCTTGCTAGTCTATTTCTACACCATGCCTCTCACGGATCTTCTTCATTCTCTTTCTCTGTGTGTCTCTGTGTCTGTGTGTCTGTCTATCACTCTCTCTCTCTCTCTCTCTCTCTCTCTCTCTCTCTCTCTCTCTCTCTCTCTCTCTCACTCACTTACTCACTCACTTACTCATTCTCTCTCTCTCTCTCTCTCTCTCTCTCTCTCTCTCTTTCTCTCTTTCTCTCCCTCTATCTATCTATCTATCTTCCCACCTCTCTCTCTCTATCTATCTGACTATCCCTTTATCTCACTTCCCCTTCCATATGATCTAATGAGAGCATTATTTATATATCCATTAGTTATTGCGTCTTTATGATGAAAGTAACCAAATAAGATATGTAGGTTCAACATCCTTATTTTAGTATGTGATGTTTATCCAATTAATCAGTGGTATACATAAAACCATGATACTTTACAGGGAATATCTAATTTTATGAAGCTTTTATAGAATCATTGATTGCATAATTCGTGAAACTACCATGTCTTGGTTCCTAGCGTTTGCCCTCCCCCTCCTCTCTCTCTCCCACTCCCGCTCTCTCTCTCTCTCTCTCTCTCTCTCTCTCTCTCTCTCTCTCTCTCTCTCTCTCTCTCTCTCTCCCTCTTTTTCTCTCTCTCTCTTTCTCTCTTTCTCTTTCTCTCTCTCTCACTCTCTCTCTCTCTCTCTCTCTCTCTCTATCTATCTATCTATCTATCTATTCTGTTCTGTATAATCTTTCTCTTGCTTTTGCCTCTTTCTTTCTCTCCTTTGCTTCCCCAAAATCATTCTCTTTGCTTTTATCAAACATTTTCTTTGGTTTTTCTCTTCGTAGACTCCAGCGTCACCTCTTTTCCTATAATCGTTCGTACACTTTTCTCTTCTCTTCTTTTTCTTTCTATTTTCTGTTTTGTAATATCCACTCCCTTATTCTGCCACTCTTACTGCATAGTTTTCTTTTTTCTTGAATTTCTCTCTCCTCTTCTCTTCCTCCATTTTACTCACTTTCCGTTTCTTTTCATCTTGTTTTACCCTTTTTCTCGTTCTCTTTCACTTCCTTTTTCTTTGTCTTTCTCCTTTCTTTCTTTTCCTTTTCCTTTCCTTTTTTCTTTTCCTCCTCTTTTCCTTTTCTCTTCACTTTCCTTTCCTCTCTTTCTTCATTCCATTCCTTCTCTCATTTATTCCCCTCTCTCCTGCACCCTCCCCTTCTCCAACTTCCCCTCTCCTTCACTCTCTTGGACCCTTTCTTTCTCCTCTTCCTTACACCTCTTTCACTTCCTTCCCGACTTTCCCCTCCTCGATTCCCTTCCTTCCCCTCCTTCCCCTCCTTCCCCCATCTCAGTCCCATTCCCTCCCCTCTTTTGCCTGTCTCGCTCCTCCTTCCTCCCTCTCCTTTCACCCTCCTCGCTCCCCTCTTCTCTATTCCCCCCCTTCTCTTCTTTTCCCTCTTTTCCTTTCCCCTTCCCTCCCCTCCTTTCCCCTTCCTTCCTTACATTTCCCTTTCCATACCCTTCTTTCCTCTTCCCCCTTTCCATACCCTTCCCTCCCCTCTTTTCCCCTTCCCTCCCCTCCTTTCCCCTTCCTTCCCTACATTTCCCCTTCCTTCCCCTTTTTTTCCCTTTCCCCACCCTCCTTTCCCCTTCCCTCCCTTCCCTCCCCTCCCCTCCCCTTCCTCCCCCTCCCTCCCCTTCCCTCCCCTTCCCACCCTTCCCTTCCCCTTCCCTCCCCTTCCCACCCTTCCCTTCCCTTCCCTCCCCTTCCTCCCCTTCCCACCCCTCCCTTCCCCTTCCCTCCCCTTCCCTCCATCCCGCCACGGACTCCATCGATCTTCTTCTTCGACACGCCTTGAAGGGAACGCGTCGCCGCCAGCCCCTCCAGCTGTCATCGCCCCAAGACAGTAATAAGATCCGTTATTTCATCAAAGTGTTATGAGTCAATCACGCCATCGGTGGGTGTTCTGCAGACCGTCGAGAGACATGACACCATATTCCCTTCAGTGAGGTGATGGAGGCTTCGCGGAGGGAGGGAAGGGGCAAGGGAAGGAGGGAGTGTAGGAGGGAGGGTAGGAGGGAGGGTAGGAGGGAGGGAAAGGGGAGGGAAAGGGGAAGGTAGGTGGGTGCGTAGGAGGGAGGGAAAGGGGGAGGGTAGGAGAGAGGGTATGAGGAAGGGGGAAGGGAGGGAAGAGGGAGGGTAGGAGGGGAGGAAAGGGGAAGGGAAGGAGGGAGGGAATAGGGAGTAGGGGGTGGGAGGGAAAGGGGGTGGGAGGGAAAGGGGGGTTGGAGGGAGGGAGAAGGGAAGGGGAAGGGTAGGAGGAAGAGGGAGGGAAGGTGGAGGGTAGGAGGGAGGGGAAGGGAAGGAGGAGCGTAGGAGGGAGGGGGAAGGGAAGGAGGGAGGATAGGAGGAAGGGGGAAGGGAAGTAGGGAGGGAAGGGGGAGGGTAGGAAGGAGTGGGATGAAAAGGAGGCAGGGTATGGGGAGGGTATGGGGGAGGGGGGAGAGAAGGAGGAAGGGAAGGAGAGAAGGGGAAGGGAGAAGGGAAGGAGAGGGAGGGAGGGAAAGGGAAGTGATGGGAAGCTTCCTTGATGTAAGGAGGAAGAGAGATAAGGATGGGCGGGAAAGGAGAGAGGGAGAGGGGAAAGGAGAGGAAAGGAGAAGGAGGGAGGGAGGCGAAGAGAGCGAGTAAGGGAGGGAAAGAAAGAGAGGGGAAGGAGGGGAAGGGAAGAAGAGAAAAGGAAAAGAGGAGAGTAAGGCAAAGAGGGATGGAGGGAAAGAGAGGGAAAGAAGAAGGGAGAGAGGGTAATGGGAAGGGAGGAGGAAGTGAAGGGAGAGATGGAGGAAGATGGGACAGGGAAGAGAGACGAATAAGGGGAAGGGAGAGAGAGAAAGAGGGGAAGGAAGATGGAAAACGGGAAGGGAGAAGGAGTGAGGCTTCCCTGAGAAGAAGGAGAAGGAGGGGAAGGGAGAAGAAGGGAGGACCAGAGAGAGGGAGGTAAGGGACGGTAAAGAGGAGAGAGGGTAAAGGAGAGAAGGAATGAGGGAGGGGAAGGAAGGAGGGAGAAAGGGAAAGGGGACGTAGAGAAGAGGGAAAGAAGAAGATAGAGACAGAAGGGGGGAAAGGAGGAGAAGGATAGAACGAGGGGAAGGGAGAGAGGGAAGGAGGAAACTAGAAGGGAAAGAGAGGGAAGAAAGGAAGGGGGGGGGGAGGGAAGGAGTGGAAAGGGAAATGACAGAGGGAGAGAGAGGGAGCAAGGGAGAGAGATATAAGCGCACAGCGTGATAAAAGGGAGTGTGCGGGATGAGAGATAACAGGTGTGGGGCGGGTACGTGTGCAGAGTATAAATATAAATA
>NC_051423.1:6291124-6293624 GCF_015228065.2 Penaeus monodon | reverse complement strand
TCAGTAAAGACAAATGAACATCATATCAAATTTCAAATGATATAGTGATTTACCAGTATGGATAGTGAGATACGGGTTTGTTTTAGTGTTGTTTCCTATATCCTTCAGCCAATACGAAATTTACTTTTTTCGAATAAACTAATGTATAATCGCAAATTCAGACAATTACAATCCACATTATGATATACTCGTTTCTGTAGCTGCTTTTGTTAGATAAACACTACTAATTTGATTAATAAAAAAAAAAAAAAAAAACAGTCAAGTAAAAAAATTCTACTGTACGTTTTTTTAGTTCTCTTAGGACACGATTTAATTCAGTTAAATTCACAGTTTCGATAAAGCCATCATTCCTAAATATTTTTTTTCCTTTATTCAGATATTCATTAATTCAATGTCTATGTCCCAACGATATTCAATGGAGACTTCACTCTCTACATTTTTTTCTTTGTTTGATTCCATTACTTCGTGTTATATTCCTAAGCTTTGCGGATTGGGTATTCTTTCCAAAAATCATATACATATCATTTATCGTTCACTCTCAAACACCGACCATTTGGGAGTTCTTGTAAACCTTTCTTTTATTCACACTCTTCGGGGGTGAATAAACTGCATACCTGCCCTTTGTCCGATACAGAAATATAGTGAGTGCTCTTCCGTTGTTAGAGGTCACATGATATTCCCTGCTTCTGAAATAGGTTCATCCCATGCTGTTTATAAGAATTACTTAGAGGAAAGATAAACAGGACAAAATCTCTCTCTCTCTCTCTCTCTTTCTCTCTCTCTCTCTCTCTCTCTAACAAGTTTATCATTATATCTGTTATATCTAATAATAATAACATGATAACTTACTATTACTAGACAAATGTGTAGAACAAAGCAAAACTATTCAAAAATGCTAACTTATAATTTTACATAGGTACTTCAGTAATTAAGCAAATTATATATTTTTGTCTTACTTTCAAAGACATGCTTGTATCTTTGAAAATATCCTTACATTTTAGTCCGAAAAACTACAAATAAGTAAAAAAAAAAAAAAAATGAATGGACAGTCTAATTCTCTCACGAAATATGATTACCACTTTGCTCGCCGTCTCTTTGGGTTCACTGACTTCAGTACTTTCTTGTGATTACATTGAAACTTCATTAGAAATACTTTCTCACCAACTACATGTGGAAAACGTAAGGGTGCATGGCGATTTGTGATTGCCTCTTTTCCTTCACCCTTATATTTATTCGCCTTTTTTCTTTTCCTTTGTCTTCATTCCTCTGATTTTTTCCCATTTATTCATCTTCCATTCGTCTTTGCTTCCTATCCGCTCTCTTCTGTCCCTCTCTTTCTTATTACTTCTCCTCTTTTCCTTGCCTCCTTTCCTTTCTCACCTTCCTATCTTTCTACCTATTATTTTTTTCCTTAATCTTCCTTATTCCTTATTATCTTTTCTTTTTTTCCGTGCTTTCCTCCCATTCTTTTCTTCCTTTCTTTCTACCCATTCATTCCTTTCCTTAATCTTCCTTATTCCCCATCAACTTTTCTTATTTTCCATGCTTCCTCTCCTTTCTTTTCTTCCTCACACATCAGTTGGGTCAGCTCAGGCCAAGCTGCCCTGCCTACGAGCTTTAATTTTGTATTTAGTTCCCTGTATCAAGATTACCTTTACTGGTGTTTACGTGGTTGGCATACTAATAAGGGTAATAATTAACTCCCATGTTTAATTTCTTTCGCTACCGGTTGTGGATATTATTAAGAAAATAAGTCATTTCATGTTAATAAATATATATTATTGGGGAAATGAGTCACTCCCTTGTTTAATATCTTTCGCTACCCGTTGCGGATATTATCGAGAAAGTAAGTCGTTTCATGTTAAGAAATGGATATTATTGGAAAAATAAGTCCTTTCGTGTTAAGAAAAAAAAAATGTGGCAGTTAGGGCATTCCTCATTTTAGAATGTGTGTGGAAAATATCTCGCTGTATATTCTTTTGGTCTGAAAGCTCTCTGTTTCTCTTGGTAGCATCATTTCTTTCTCTTTCTCATCCTCTTTGAATTTTCTGTTTTTTTTCCTCTCGGTCTCTCTCTCTCCTCTCCCACTCTTTCTTCTTTCTCTCTCTCCTATTTCCCTCTCCTTCTTTCCCTTTCTGCTCCTGCCTCTCTCCCATTTCCCTCTCCCTTCTTTCCCTCTCGCCTCTTTCCCTCTTGCCTCTTTCCTCTTTCCCTTTTCTCTTTTTCCCTCTCCCGACCCCCGTCCTTTTTAAAAATATAAACCTTCCTTGATTCTGGGCCTGAAAACATGTGAAAGTTATCCCTCGATGGTTAGAGTCCAGAATAATTGAGGAAGATGCCGTGTCGATGTTTTTAATTTTACTTTCATATTACCGAAAAAAATACTCAGATCGTTTATCAAGCAGACTTTTCATATGTTTACAACCATATAGATACGCTCCCTCTCTCTCTTTGTTTCTATCTCTCACTTACACGCGGACAAACACACACACACACACAC
>NC_051423.1:6281124-6286124 GCF_015228065.2 Penaeus monodon | reverse complement strand
ATATAACAATAACAATAACAGAAAAGCAATAACAACAACAATGATAATGTCTATGTCTATCATTATTAGAATAACAACAGCCACAAACAACGGCAATCGCACTCCTCCTTCCCGTAGGCCCTACCTGCCAGGCACCTGCTCTGCCATAAACTGAATTTGTTTCCTGAATCCACGTGATGGTCTTCTACTGCAACTTTTACGTGCGTCTTGTCTACGTGTTCGTTGACTTTATGAGTGCATGGCGTGTTTCTTGCACCTGAGACGGACGGGTTTCGTAGGTTTTCTTTGTATTCTGTTTTTGGATTTTGGTTTTGTCTGTCCGGGTACAGAAGGTTTGTTTATGTATTGAGGTTGTTTTTGGATGGGGAATAATCAGTTTTTGGAATGAGCTAATCTATATACCCTTCATCTTAATATTAGTGTTTATGAGGTTTTGGGATATCCTTAAATAGTCTTTCATGGTAGTAACGATAGCTTATTTCAACCGTTTTCTATTATCATTTCGTAAGGAAGAAGACAAAATCCAATTCGTACACGTGTTTCTCGTTTTGTTTTGTCCTGTATTTATTCTTCTGCGTATTTTCTTTATTAAACGGTCTGGTGCCATCTGATAATAACAACAGTTAAGAAAAAAAAATGCACCTTCAAATGCAGGTGATTTGAATCAAAGAAAGTCTTTATATTCATCTTTGATAATAAGTGCGTCAGTTTAGTTATCATATCTCTTAACCAACAGTATTTTTTTGCTGCTGCTCGTTTAATACCTCGTGGGACAAGCCTTCTATTCAAAGATTAAGATGTTTTGCTTTAGTCATATTCCAGTTTTGTGGAATTCGTAACATTTTCTCAAGGTATGACCATCCACATTGCTTTCTCTTGTTAAGCTCCAGTCTGTCATAAGCACGATTGATTGTTTTATCACAGGACTTTTAGGTTTCTTTATAAATATAACTTTTACATTACTCAGAATAAGAATTACTATTCCCAAAGAACACTTACTAGGCTTAAGTGTTCCCCCAAAAATATCCAGTAGGTCATAAAGTTCATATTCACTACGTATTCAGTAAAGACAAATGAACATCATATCAAATTTCAAATGATATAGTGATTTACCAGTATGGATAGTGAGATACGGGTTTGTTTTAGTGTTGTTTCCTATATCCTTCAGCCAATACGAAATTTACTTTTTTCGAATAAACTAATGTATAATCGCAAATTCAGACAATTACAATCCACATTATGATATACTCGTTTCTGTAGCTGCTTTTGTTAGATAAACACTACTAATTTGATTAATAAAAAAAAAAAAAAAAAACAGTCAAGTAAAAAAATTCTACTGTACGTTTTTTAGTTCTCTTAGGACACGATTTAATTCAGTTAAATTCACAGTTTCGATAAAGCCATCATTCCTAAATATTTTTTTTCCTTTATTCAGATATTCATTAATTCAATGTCTATGTCCCAACGATATTCAATGGAGACTTCACTCTCTACATGTTTTTCTTTGTTTGATTCCATTACTTCGTGTTATATTCCTAAGCTTTGCGGATTGGGTATTCTTTCCAAAAATCATATACATATCAATTTATCGTTCACTCTCAAACACCGACCATTTGGGAGTTCTTGTAAACCTTTCTTTTATTCACACTCTTCGGGGGTGAATAAACTGCATACCTGCCCTTTGTCCGATACAGAAATATAGTGAGTGCTCTTCCGTTGTTAGAGGTCACATGATATTCCCTGCTTCTGAAATAGGTTCATCCCATGCTGTTTATAAGAATTACTTAGAGGAAAGATAAACAGGACAAAATCTCTCTCTCTCTCTCTCTCTTTCTCTCTCTCTCTCTCTCTCTCTCTAACAAGTTTATCATTATATCTGTTATATCTAATAATAATAACATGATAACTTACTATTACTAGACAAATGTGTAGAACAAAGCAAAACTATTCAAAAATGCTAACTTATAATTTTACATAGGTACTTCAGTAATTAAGCAAATTATATATTTTTGTCTTACTTTCAAAGACATGCTTGTATCTTTGAAAATATCCTTACATTTTAGTCCGAAAAACTACAAATAAGTAAAAAAAAAAAAAAAATGAATGGACAGTCTAATTCTCTCACGAAATATGATTACCACTTTGCTCGCCGTCTCTTTGGGTTCACTGACTTCAGTACTTTCTTGTGATTACATTGAAACTTCATTAGAAATACTTTCTCACCAACTACATGTGGAAAACGTAAGGGTGCATGGCGATTTGTGATTGCCTCTTTTCCTTCACCCTTATATTTATTCGCCTTTTTTCTTTTCCTTTGTCTTCATTCCTCTGATTTTTTCCCATTTATTCATCTTCCATTCGTCTTTGCTTCCTATCCGCTCTCTTCTGTCCCTCTCTTTCTTATTACTTCTCCTCTTTTCCTTGCCTCCTTTCCTTTCTCACCTTCCTATCTTTCTACCTATTATTTTTTTCCTTAATCTTCCTTATTCCTTATTATCTTTTCTTTTTTTTCCGTGCTTTCCTCCCCATTCTTTTCTTCCTTTCTTTCTACCCATTCATTCCTTTCCTTAATCTTCCTTATTCCCCATAAACTTTTTTTCCCTCTTGCTTCCTCTCCTTTCTCACCTTCCTTTCTTTCTACCCATTCATTTTTTCCCCTTAATCTTCCTTATTCCCTATCACCTTTTCTTATTTTCCATGCTTCCTCTCCATTCTTTTCTTCCTCACACATCAGTTGGGTCAGCTCAGGCCAAGCTGCCCTGCCTACGAGCTTTAATTTTGTATTTAGTTCCCTGTATCAAGATTACCTTTACTGGTGTTTACGTGGTTGGCATACTAATAAGGGTAATAATTAACTCCCATGTTTAATTTCTTTCGCTACCGGTTGTGGATATTATTAAGAAAATAAGTCATTTCATGTTAATAAATATATATTATTGGGGAAATGAGTCACTCCCTTGTTTAATATCTTTCGCTACCCGTTGCGGATATTATCGAGAAAGTAAGTCGTTTCATGTTAAGAAATGGATATTATTGGAAAAATAAGTCCTTTCGTGTTAAGAAAAAAAAAATGTGGCAGTTAGGGCATTCCTCATTTTAGAATGTGTGTGGAAAATATCTCGCTGTATATTCTTTTGGTCTGAAAGCTCTCTGTTTCTCTTGGTAGCATCATTTCTTTCTCTTTCTCATCCTCTTTGAATTTTCTGTTTTTTTTCCTCTCGGTCTCTCTCTCTCCTCTCCCACTCTTTCTTCTTTCTCTCTCTCCTATTTCCCTCTCCTTTCTTTCCCTTTCTGCTCCTGCCTCTCTCCCATTTCCCTCTCCCTTCTTTCCCTCTCGCCTCTTTCCCTCTTGCCTCTTTCCTCTTTCCCTTTTCTCTTTTTCCCTCTCCCGACCCCCGTCCTTTTTAAAAATATAAACCTTCCTTGATTCTGGGCCTGAAAACATGTGAAAGTTATCCCTCGATGGTTAGAGTCCAGAATAATTGAGGAAGATGCCGTGTCGATGTTTTTAATTTTACTTTCATATTACCGAAAAAAATACTCAGATCGTTTATCAAGCAGACTTTTCATATGTTTACAACCATATAGATACGCTCCCTCTCTCTCTTTGTTTCTATCTCTCACTTACACGCGGACAAACACACACACACACACACACACACACACACACACACACACACACACAAACACACACACATACACACACACACACACACACACACACACACACACACACACACACACACACACACACACACACACACACACACACACACACACACACACACACACACACACATATCCTCCCTCACACACACACACACACACACATATCCTCCCTCACACACACACAAAACAAACACACACACACACAGTGCATAACAAATATCATCTCGGAACAATAAAGCAAGATTAACACCGATAAGGTCAAGCAATAAACAGTAAATTTAGCGAAAGAGCCTTCTCGCTAAAATAAAATACGACAGTTTCAACCTTCCTCCATTTCTTTCCCCGCAAAAGAGTACGAAAAAATGCTCTTTTCTTCTGCTTATTTTCCTTCAGAATAAGTTTGTAACATCTTGCCAAAAACCTTTCGAGACACCAAGATGTTGTTTTGAGAAATTTGATAAAATTTTGGATTTATTTTTTACTTGTTTATTCATCTTATTATATATGTATTTACTGATTTATCAATTTCACTATTCATTTATTTATTCATGTATTTATCTTAATATTTTTTTATCAAATGTATTTGCTGATCTGTTTGCATATTTACCGATTCGTTGAATTTATGTTACTTATTCTTATTTATTCATTTTTCAGTTTATCTATGTTTTTGTTCATGTTTTAAGTCCTTCTAAGTTCCATGCGGTTATTCTACCCATTTTTTGAAGTGATAATGGTAATTAAGATAAGATTCAACTTACTGCATTTTCCATCACTAATAATACTATTAATGTCTATAAGATTATGAAATTACTTGGGATTAATAGTAATAAAGACAATGATAGTGTTAAAGACAATAATGTGGATAATAATGATAATATTATTAATGACAATGATGATCACAACAATGAAAATAACAATGACCATGATAATAATGATCATAATTTTTATTCCTGATACTAGTGTTAATAGAAATGGAGATGATAACAATAAATAATCGTGATTATAATGACAAACATGATACAGACGGTGATAATAAAAATCATAGTTATGATAATGATCACGATTTTTCTCAACAGAATGATAATAATAATAATGATGATGATGATGATGATAACAATTGTGATAATAGTAATAATAATAATAATAATAATAATAACAATAATAATAATAATAATAATAATAATAATAATAATAATAATAATGGTAATAATAATAATTATAATAATAATGATAATAATAATAATAATAATAATTATAATAACAATAATGATAATAATAATAGTAATAATGATAATGATAATAGTAATGATATTAATAATAATAATAATAAT
>NC_051423.1:6266124-6271124 GCF_015228065.2 Penaeus monodon | reverse complement strand
TATCTCCCCTATCTACCACCCCAATCCTGCTCCCTCTTTCCCCATCCACCCTTTCCTCTCCAGGGATGCTTATTTAGCCTCGTTTTCCTTAAATTGACCTCATTAGGACATTAATGGCCAGTGCTTTCGACCTGCCGACTGTAATTAGGGGAGAAGAGGAAGAGGGGAGAAGGGGAAACAGAAGTAAGGGGGAGAAAGGGGGGGGTTAGGGGGTTATTGGTTTAGGGGGGGGTAATAAGGGTGGGGATTGGGGAGGGGAATTTGGAAATAAAGGGGAAAGGAAAGGGAGAGGGGAGGGGGAGATAGGTAAGGGAAATTACTAGGGAGGAAAGGGGGAGAAGGAGCTGCAGAAATAAGGGGGAAAAGGGAGATACGGAAAAAATAGGGGGGGAGAGGGAGGGAGGGAGGGAGTATATGTAGAGGGAGCTGGGGAGAACAAATCACATGAGAGGAATAGGGGAAAGGGGAAGAAAATTCGACTACAAGAGGGGGTGGGTCGTAGGGGAGAAAGGAGGGGGAAGGAAAAGGAAAAGGGAAGGGGGGAATGAGGGGAAAATGTGGATGATGAAGAGGGGAATGGAGACTGATTGACTAAGGGAGTGGGATTGGAAAACAAGGAGGAAGGAAAAAGAAGGGGGATAAGGGGGGGGGGGGATGTAGGGAGGAATAGGGAAAAACAAAGAAGAGATTGGCGTGTGGGTGTAGTGGCACGACGCCCCCCCCTCTACTGTGCCACGTCACGGTTTTGGCACCCCCGTGCACCGCGGGATACCGTGTCTTCCACGCGAACGAGTGAACGACCGTCTCCGCCCGTCTTCAAGACCTTCGGGTATACTTACGCCCACCTTTGCAGGATTTTTCGGCAGGTAGAGAGACACAGGCTTCTGGAGGAGGCGGTTGGCAAGACCCGAGCTTCTCCACCCACCGGCTGCCGTACTTCCCACAGGTTATGTTCCGATGACCTTATGTATTGGTGGTATGACTTAGTGATTTGCATTCCGGTACTCCGTAGTGTAGATAGTTTAGTTTCTTTCGCGTAGGTTAGTTAGCTTAGCTGAATTGTGTTTTGTTTACTCTTATGGGTTAAACTGGAGAATATCAGTACGCGCTCTATCTTAAAGATAAATATATATTCCCATTCAAGTACAGTTCTTGTTTACAGAGTCTGAATCGGGGGCTGGCTATAGTGTAGTCTTCCCTGAGTTCAGTCGGAATGACAGCCTTTTTAGTGCTGCCTCTATATTTAATGCAGAGTTATCAACAATTGTACTTTCTCTACAGTTATTTCTCTTACCATTCCAACATCTTAATCTACTATTTCTAGCGACTCCAGAAGTGCATTATTATCATTAATTTTACCCATTATGCAATGTCGGAGCCATCAGGTGGGATTTTGTTGGGTTCTAGTCCATGTCGGCGTAGCTAGAAATGAGCAGGCAAATCGGTTTGCTAAGGTGGTAGCGGCCCGAGGTGGTACTGCCAATAGCACAGATTTTTTTCAACAATTTACAATGGAAAGCCTTGAAGCATAGCCAGGCATCGCAGGATTTCCTCCTCGAAACCGAAGTATTTTTATACTTGGAAGTGAGAGAATCCTCTTTAGAAATAGCAGGCCCAGTCCCCTTGATCAGCAGGCTCCCACCAGATTTGTCCGAATTGTAAGCAGCGTATGAGGACTTGTCATTGCATGCGATTGTTGCAAAGGTCATTAAGTTGTTAACATCTAGGTCGTCTCGCGCTCCTTCTCGTGAAACGTGTCGGCCGATTCACGTTGCGTCGACCCCAGTTGCTTAATGCACCTGTGCGTTGAGTTATTTGATAGTAGATTGCCTGGCCGAACCGTCGAAGAGGCACGTCCTAACGACCAGCACTCATGGTGATTGTGGCAGTAACAGTTATGGAGTTTTAGACCCACAGTAACTTTGGTGGAAGGGATTTGCAATGTTTTCTCAACACTGGTAATGCTGCATCCCTCATATAAGGTTCAGTCATGAGGTCACGTCAACCTAGTGGGCGTTACAGTCATTACTGGATGCGCTTGAGGAGAGGGAAATGAGCGATATGACAGATTCCCAGGCAACGTCTTGCTAGGTGTCGATTTTCTTAGACGGATTTTGTTCTCGTTCTGGCATTGTCATAAACGTACCAGGTCTTTCTTACATTTACGAATGCTCCTTGACGGGTGAACTTTATAAGACGCGGCCGGATCCCCTTGCATTTTTTTTTAGCCTCTAGCACACTTGCAAGTCTTGATGGGGAAGTACTAATTAGCTGTAAAGTCGACTCTTTACTGTTACCTCGTTCGTTCGTGAGAGTTACGGGTAAGACCGTCGCGGTGAGGGCAGTTGATATTGAATAAAAGGAAAGACTGCATGTGGGTAGCATTCTATTATTAATAGAGGTCATCGGTGCAGAACTGAAATCCGCTCATATTTCTACCGTAGATGAGGAAAATGAGCAATTCTCCCGTCGCCATACCTTCACTAGAACATTATATTCCCATGGGTGACACCGCACCCACAGTGATACGCCAGTGGACTGCCACGGTCTACTAAACAGGGGTCAAGGAAGGTGCTCAAGTAAGGTAATAGAGTCGGCATCACCTTGGACGTCCCCTTTCGTCCTTATAAAGAAAAAGGGCAACTCCATAGTTTCTGCATCGATTTCCGTATGTTGAACCCGTTACGACCTCAGAGTTAGTTTTTGTTAGTATTAACAGTCCGTATACGCTTATGTGTATGTTTACTTAGCATGCGTGTATGCACAATTGTTTTGTGCTTGTTTATTTCTTATGTTTACTGTCATTTGTTTGTGTACTGCCATGTTTTACTGTGTTATTGTTTCTAATATTATTGTTTTATTGTGTACTTATGTTTAGTGTGTCAATGCATATGCTGTATGTACTGTATATAAGAGTTTTAAGTGCTTTTAAGCAATGTGCTACGTGTTTTAGTGTCATGTGATACGTATTAAACGTTTTTATTGTGTTACTGTGTTTTTGTCCTATTTAACTGAACATGTTCTTGATTTAAACTATAAACTGTGATCTTTAAAAGAAAATGCCCCTAGATTGTCTTACGCATGCTTCTCTTCGCACCTTACTCAACAAATCTAACAGTTCGACAGGTGGTTTGTCTAATCCCTCTAATACTAACCAAACCTCCAAAGAGCACAGTCATTCGAAACACTGAATGTCTCGCGAGGACACCTATTATTTATTTATTTATTTATTTATTTTTTCAAATCGCTTTGTTTACCTAAGCACTGGAGAGAATCTGAAGTCTACTTTCGGGCTATTACATGACTTCTGTTCTAAACGAGCGCATTGCTCTTATACAGTGTTATACTGTGTGTTAGAGGTGTGAGGAAAAGAGAGAGGGGGGGGATAAGAAAAGAAGAAGAAGAAGAAGAAGAAGAAGAAGAAGAAGAAGAAGAGAGAGAGAGAGAGAGAGAGAGAGAGAGAGAGAGAGAGAGAGAGAGAGAGAGAGAGAGAGAGAAAGAGAGAGAGAGAGAAAAGGAAGGATAGGAAATAGGAAAAAAACAGAAGGAGGGAGAGGGAGAAATCAGCACATACACAGATAGATAGATAGATAGAAAATTTCTTAGACCCCCACTTGACATTCATGCCGCATAACCCAGGGGTCTCAGACAAAAATATAACTAAAACCAAATTAAAATTTTGGCAACTCATGTTCAAAGCATATACCTTGATAACATTTGTTACCATTAGTGTAAAAAAGTAAAAATGTAAAAAGTAAAATAAACACTATATACACGTGGGTAATATCAGACAATTTTTTCCTTTTTTTTATAATGTAATGTTGCGAAGCCAGTTGTGGTATCTTTGTGGCCCTCAAGATAGGAGCCAAGATGAAAATTGGCCCCCGATGTGTTTGATTTTGACACCTTTGCTCTAGTTTATTGCAGGGAATAAGTGGTTCATTGATAATGTGAATGTAGCTAGAACACCACACATTTGCCAAGTAAAAGTTGCACCGTCATTCGTAAATGTGTTTATAAAAGCGAAGAAAATGAAATATATGAATAACTACTGAATATAATTCGACTGTAAGAAAGAAACTTTGACGAATACTTATCAATGAAGTGCATTAGGAGGATTAGCTGTAATATTGTCCTAGGAGTATGCTCCATTTATGCACTTAATTCTGTAGCCCGTGCCCCCATGATAATAGTTACATATATCATTTATATGGGACCATAACATTATCTCTAGTGCCATTACATGATATAAAACATAATGTGATTGCGCTATACTTATATGCAGTACATACGATATACTAACGATGGTATCTTCAAATATATGAAATATACTAGGTATTATTTTCCTTCTGCTTTTTAAAGATTACTGAATATGCATATTTGTTTTATATAAGCTTTTGGATATTTTGTATTTACTGATAATGATGCTAATAGTAGTAAAAATGACAATAATGTAGGACTCACAATAATACCAACAGCACCAACAACAAAAACAACAATAGCAAAGATAAAGATAATGATAATGAGAGTAATTATAATGATTATGATTTTGATAACAGTAATATTAGTAATAATGATGATGTTAATATTGACAATAATAATATTTGTAATAGTAATAGTAATAATATTTGTAATAGTAATCATATGATAATGACAATGATCATGATAATAATCGCTATAACGACAAAAACATTAATGATAATGATAATAATGTTAAAAAGGAATAATGATACTGCTAATAATAATGACAATGATAATAGTGATAATAATGATTATGATAGCAATAGCGGTAATAATAATAAGCATAATGATACTAACAATAAATAATGATAATTCACCGCCCATACCACCCCCCACCCTCCGCCCATACCAACCCCACCCTCCACCCATACCAACCCCACCCTCCGCCCATACCACCCCGACCCTCCGCCCATACCAACCCGACCCTCCAGCCATACCCTCTGCCCATACCACCCCCATCCTCCGCCCATACCACCCCC
>NC_051423.1:6261124-6263624 GCF_015228065.2 Penaeus monodon | reverse complement strand
AGATATGTAGTAATATATATGTACATAAAGACAGACAGATAAAAAAATTGATTGACTGATATATACACTATAGATAGATAGGTAAATAGATAGATAGATAGAGATATATAGAAATAGATAGAGAGATAGATGGATAGATAGCAGGTAGATAGATGCATAGCTAGACAGACAGACTGATTATAGATATACAGGTGGATAGATTGATATAGACAGACTGACAGACATACTAACAAATAGACAGATACATAGATATAGCTATATAAGTATATACGTGTTTGCAGTGGCATGGTACCGGTCAACTTATAAAAATCCAAATTATGGAGAACATTCATATAAAAAGAAGAAAAGAAAAGAAAAAAAAAAAGGTAAAGAAAGAAAAGAAAAGAAAAAAAAGAAGAAAAGAAAAGAAAAAAAAGGAAAAGAGGTAAAGAAAAGAAAAAAAAAAAGGAAAAAGGTAAATAAATAAAAAAAAGGAAAAAAGGTAAAGAAAGAAAAGAAAAAAAAAGGAAAAAGGTAAATAAAGAAAAAAAAAGGAAAAAAGGTAAAGAAAGAAAAGAAAAAAAAGGAAAAAGGTAAATAAAGAAAAAAAGGAAAAAAGGTAAAGAAAGAAAAAAAGAAAAAAAAAACATTGATATTGCATATGCTCTTATGAAACGACCTTCAGCATTAATGTCTCAGTTACACACACAATGTGCACGTACGTATCTGTGTACGGGGCTGTGTACGTATCTGTGTACGGGGCTGTTTACGTATCTGTGTACGGGGCTGTTTACATATCTGTGTACGGGGCTGTGTACGTATCTGTGTACGGGGCTGTTTACGTATCTGTGTACGGGGCTGTGTACGTATCTGTGTACGGGGCTGTGTACGTATACATGTACAGGGCTGTGTACGTATCTGTGTCTGAGGCTGTATACCTATCTGTGTATAGGGCTGTGTACGTATCAGCCTATGGAACTGTGTACGTGTCTATACCCGGAGCTGTGTACGTATGTATACCCGGAGCTGCGTACGTATCTGCCCACGGAGCTGTGTACGTATCTATACCCTGGACTGTGTAAGTATCGGCCCCAGAGCTATGTACGTATATGTGCGCGTATATATGTGCATATGCGTCCATGCGTGCATTGTCAGATCCTAAGATAGGATGGAGGTGTGAGGTCTAGGATGAAATGGATTGTACAGGTTTAATTACATCTATCATGTAGACGCTGATGTACGCGTGCTTGTAACAGCGTCAAAGGCGAGCTAATGAGCCGCCGACCCGGGTGAAACGGCGACTAATTAACTCAGTAACTTAAATGCGAGGAATTCGGCCTTTAGTCTATGTAATGGGGGCACAGTAGTGATTAATGCCATATTGATGTGTGTGTGTATGGTTTTGATCCGTGTGTAAGTGTGTATGGTTTTGATCCGTGTGTGTTTGTGCGTCCGTGTGTGTTTTGTTGTTGTGTCTGCGTGTTTTTTTTTTTTATTGTGTTGCGTTGCTTGTCGTTCTCTCTTTTTCTCCTCCTCCGTTCTTCCTCTCTCTCTTTCTTTATCCCCTCTTTCTCTCTTTATCTCTCCTCTCTCCCGTCTCTCTCTCTCTCTTTCTCTCTCTCTCTCTCTCTTTCTCTCTCTCTCTCTCTCTTTCTCTCTCTCTCTCTCTCTCTCTCTCTCTCTCTCTATCTATCTATCTATCTATCTATCTCTTATTACATCTTTCTCTACATACGTACCCCCCCCCCCCCTTCTCCTTTCTTCAGTTCTCCTTTATCTCTTCCTCTCTCCATTCTCTTTCAGTCTCTATTCCTCTCTCCTCTTTCGGTTCATTCTTCTCCTCTTTCATCTATCCTTCGCTCTTCTCCTTTCTCTCGTCGTTCATGTTCTCTTCAGCCTTTCTTCCTCCTCTCTCTTTCTACATCTCTCTCTCTCTCTCTCCTCTCTCCTCTTCTTCTCTCTCCTCTCCTTCTCTCTTTCAGTTCCTATTCTCCTCCTTCTCCTCTTCGTTCTCTCCTCCTCTCCTCCCTCTTCATTCCTCCTCCTCCTCCTCCTCCTTCAGTTCTCCATCCTCTCCTCCTCTTTCAGTTCCTCCTCCCTCCTCCTCCTCCTTCAGTTCCTCCTCCTCCTCCTCCTCCTTCAGTTCCTCCTCCTCCTCCTCCTCTTCAGTTCCTCCTCCTCCTCCTCTTTCAGTTTCCTCTCCTCCTCTCTTCATTCCTCTCCCTCCTCTTCAGTTCTCCTCCTCCTCCTCCTTCAGTTCCTCCTCTTTCAGTTCCCTCCTCCTCCTCTTTCAGTTCCTCCTCCCCTCCTCCTCCTCTTTCAGTTCCTCCTCCTCCTCCTCCTCTTTCGGTTCCTCCTCCTCCTCCTCCTCTTTCAGTTCCTCCTCCTCCTCCTCCTCTTTCAGTTCCTCCTCCTCCTCCTCATCATCATCACGTTTTCCTCGTCTCCTATTAATCTACTTCTTCTCCCTTTCCCCACTTCAGATTTCGCCTCGTTTATTTCCCTTACCTTCCGCCTTCTT
>NC_051423.1:6216124-6221124 GCF_015228065.2 Penaeus monodon | reverse complement strand
GCGCTGACAGTTTCCAACTCTTAGTCTTATTATGTGTATTATGTGATCTGTCTAGACTCTATACGTCATCATTATTCTCCTTCTCCTCCTCCTTATTATATTATTATTATTATTATTATTATCATTATTATTATTATTATTATTATTATTATTATTATTATCATTATTGTTATTGTTATGATAATAAAAATAATGATAATAATAATAATTATTATTACTATCATCATTATTATTATTATTATTATTATTATTATTATTATTATTATTATTATTATTATTATTATTATTATTATTATTATTATTATCATTATAATTATAATCATCATCATTACCACTTTTATTATCATTTTCATATTTTCTATTATCATTATAATTGTCTTCATCGTCATCATCGTTATCATCATCTTCATCATTACTATCATGATTACCTTTATCACCATTATCATCACCATTATTAACCAAATTTTTACTATTATTATTATTATTATTACTATTATTGTTCTTTTGGTTATTGCTATAATTACTACTACTATTACTACGACAACTGTTAATACTATCATTATCTTTGATACTACATGATGGTGCTGATGATGATGATGATGATGATGATGATGATCATCATCATCACCATTATCATCATCATCATCATCACTATCATCATCATTACTGTTATCATTTTTATGTTCATCATCATTATCCTCACTATTATTGTTATCATTATTACTATTATTAATATTAATATTAATATTATTATTATTATTATTATTATTATTATTATTATTATTATTATTATTATTATTATTATTATTATTATTATTATTATTATTTTTATTATTATCATCATCATCATCATCATCATCTAATTGTTCTTTTGGTTATTACTACCATTACTACCACTATTACTTAAACTACTACTAATACTATCATTATCCCTCTGATACTTTAATTAATACTTTATTTCCAATACCTCTCAGCCATTCACTAACCTCTAACTTTTTACTCGATGTTAAATACAGTCTCGATATAACGTCAATATTAACTGAATATCCCGCTAGACTTTGATAATCTTCGCTTCGTTATGTATCGTTATATATGCACACTAAAATTACAAGCTATACTTCTTGAAGTAAGCTTGAGTTCTCCTCCCTTCTCTTCTTCTCCTTCGTTCCTTCCATCTATTTTACCCTTCTTTTAATCGTCTTCTGTCTATTTTCTTTCGTCTTTCCCTTCTTCGCTTTTTTTTTTTTACTTTTGTCTCATTTTGTTTTTCTCTTTTATTTCTTCCTCCTTTCTTTAGTCTTCTCAGCTCCCTACTTCTTCTTTTTCACTCGTTCTCCTTCTTCTTCATCTTTGCCTTAATTCTTTTACGTTCACTGTATTTGTTTTTTCTTTCTTAATATATCCCCTCTTTTATTTTCACTTCGTTTTCCCCTTCTCTTCCCTCGTCTCTTTCACCTCTTTCTTCCATCCACATTTACTCTCTTATCCTCTTCCTCATTTCCTTTAATTTTTCTCACCATATCTTTCCCTCCCTTTTCTCTTTTGCCTACTCTTCTACCTTCTTCTCCTCTTTCTCCTCTCGCTCCTTTCCTTCCCCCTTCCCCCCACTTCGTCCCCTTCCACCCTTTTCCTTTACCTTCCTCCCCTCTTCTCCCACCATCTCCCCCCTCCCCCCTCCCCATTCCCCCACCCCTCATCCCCTCCTTAACCCCCCTCCAACCCCATTCACCCCCAACCCCACCCTGACTCCCCTCCCTTAAAGAAATCCCCCACCATTTTGAGACCGATAGAAAATGTTGAATTCGATGCGCCAGCCATGCCTTGTATAATGAGATCCTCACCAATGGGTTATACGTCTCTTGCGGATAATGAGCCGAGGATCTTCAGCCGAGCTTAACGGTGAGGTCCGTCTTCCCAGATGCCAATATACCCCGAATTTATCCCTGGGTAATTTGTATAAGGTAGCACTAATGGTCGGGCTAATGCTATATATTCAGGTTACGTATTGCTCGGTTATTGGCAGCTCTGTGTATAGATATGTATGCGCTATTTCTGATCCTCTTTCTTTCTCTCCATTTCTGCAACTGTCTCTGTCTTTCATATATTATATGATTTTAATGGTTTAGTTGTCCTGTATTCTCTTTCTCTGTCTCTGTGTGTCAGTCTGTCTCTTTCGTTCTCTCTCTCACTCTCTCTCTCTTTCTCTCTCTCTCTCTCTCTCTCTCTCTCTCTCTCTCTCTCTCTCTCTCTCTCTCTTTCTTTCTCTCTTTCTCTCCCCCTCTCTCTCTCTTTCTCTCTTCCTTCCTCTGTTGTCTGTCTGTCTCTATGCCTACAGTCTATTTCTCTCTCTCTCTCTCCCTACATGAATGCATGTCTGTAGAATTACACCACAGACTATGTCCTTATTTATATCACAGTATCAGCCGCATCGAGGTTATATGCTTGATAATGGCTTGAAACCAAATTATTCAGAGCTCTTCATTTTCTCAGATGATAATGTATTAATCAGAACTGTCAGTCATATCTTTATGAAGGGAGGGAAGAGTGGCAGAGATTATAGCACACACGAAGATACTGGGTGTGTGTGTGTGAGAGTTTGTCTTTCTATGTGTCTATGTATCTGTGTCTGTGTATCTGTATATGTATGTATGTATGTATGTATGAATGTATGTATTTATGTATGTATGTATGTATGTATGTATGTATGTATGTATGTATGTATGTATGTATGTATGTATGTATGCATATATGTATGTATGTATGTATGTTCATAAATTTTCTCACATACCTATACATACATATAAACATACATACCGATAGAACACCTATCCACTGATGTATCTACCCCCCCATTAATTAATATAGTGCTATTTTATCAATCTATTCTCCATTTTATTTTTTCATCTATCCCTTTTAGCATCAGAGAACCATTTTGACTTCGACGGCGCCGTACCCTGTGTATAGATAACAGAGATAGATAGTAACATAGATAGATAGATAGATAGATATATAGATAACAGAGATAGTCGGCACAATGCAGTAGCCACTGGTGATGCTGGGGACATGCACCGTGACGACGAAGTACAAGAGGTTCGTTTAACAATTTGCTGAATCATCATATTTGGCATACTCATTTCATGGATGCTGAATGTCCTTTGTTTTGGTTTGGTTGATTTTGTGTTGCTTAGTTTTTTTTTTCTTTGGTTTTATGTTTTTGATTCTTTTTAAGATAGTACTGGCACGAAGAGGAAAATTATTTCTTTGTAAGATGTTACTGTTGTCGAAGGAGACAACAGTAACACACACACACACACACACACACACACACACATATATATATATATATATATATATATATATATATATATATATATATATATAATGGATGAATAAATAGATAAGTAGATAAATAAATGGATGAATAGAGAGATAAATATAAGCAAATAGACTGATAAATAGATAGACAGATGGATAGATCTACACTTAATACGGTATAACTCGACAGACTTCACCGTAAGCTTTCGAACATCCATCATCCTGTTGAGTTTGCTTGCATGATTAATAGAATCTTTGCAACAATCTCTGGCTTTCTCTCTTTCGCTTTATCTCCCTCTTTGTCTTTTTAACTGGCTTTCTGATTGTGCTTATTTATCTTCCTTTCTTATTCTCTCTCTTTGTCTGTCTGGCTGGTTGTTATACTCTCTTTGTCTATCTCTGAATGTCTGTCTACTTTTCTCTCTCTCTCTCTCTCTCTCTCTCTCTTTCTCTCTGTTTGTCTCTCTGTCTCTGTCATTCTCTCTCTCTCTCTCTCTCTCTCTCTCTCTCTCTCTCTCTCTCTCTATTTATCCATCAATCTATCTATCTATCTATCTATTTATCTATCTATCTCTCTTTCTGTCTCCCTCTCGATCTGTCTATCCGTGTATCTATATCTATATATCCCTTTCTATTTATATCTCTATCTATGTGTTGTGTGATACAGTTGTAGTTTCGTCTTGCAATCTTGCTGACGCGTTCCAATCCCGCACTGACATTCCTTGCACACAGGGGGTAATTTAGGAGCCAACATAACCCTTGCAACAAATGCTAAAGCTAAATCAAATATTCTGTTATTTTATTCGATAACATCCGCTAATTTATTGATTATTCCCCCCTCCCTCCTCCTCCCTCCCCTTCACCCACACCCCGAGGTCGACGCAAGAGAGAGAGACACTTTAGATCGACCCCGTTTCCTTTGACTCGAAGTTTCATCCCCTCTAGGCATTTCACAAGGGCGTCATCGCCAACGCCTTCGTCAGATGATTCGAGGAGTTGATCAAGAAGAACGAAGATTTGCCAAAGGAAGCAGCTGCAGTGCCTGCGGGAGGGCGGCTCTCGATCTTGCAAGCGGTGCAGGCGGTTCTGAGGGCGGGGAGTTGGGCAGTCTTGGGTACGAACTCTGTGGTTTTGGCCTTGTGTCCGACTCAAATTTTGTCTCTGTTTCAGTGCTTCTGTATATATATATATATATATATATATATATATATATATATATGTATATAAGTGTGTGTGTATATATATATATAATATATATGTATACATATATATATATATATATATATATATATATATATATATATATATATGTATATATATATGTATATATATAAATATATATATATATATATATATATATATATATATATATATATATATTTATATATATATATATATATATATATATATATATTCTTTTAACGGTAGGTTCATGTCTGAGCCGCCGTGGTCACAGCATGATACTTAATTGTAGTTTTCATGTTGTGATGCTCTTGGAGTGAGTACGTGGTAGGGTCCCCAGTTCCTTTCCACGGAGAGTGCCGGTGTTACCTTTTTTTTTACATATATATATATATATATATATATATATATATATATATATATATATATATGTAGATAGATAGATAGATATGTGTGTGTGTGTGTATGTAGATAGATAGATAGATAGATTGGTAGATAGAAAG
>NC_051423.1:6201124-6203624 GCF_015228065.2 Penaeus monodon | reverse complement strand
TTTTTAAAAAATATTGATAGTGTTAGTGTTGCTAAAAACAAAAGTGAACTTAATTTGGGGGTAATTATTCTGGAGGAGAGATTTTAGTTGTTTTCTTATTTCAAAGCTTAGTTTACCCATATATGGTAGTTTTACAAATCTGTGATCCCTCTTAACAGACGGTATAGTGTGCTTGGTAGAATATTTATTACACAGGAATTTATTTGTTATTTTATCAAAAATGTGTAATGGATATCCATATGTCACGAAGAAGTTTTTAGAAACATCATTTCATTGTGAAAAGAAGACCAATTACTACATAGGTTATAAGCTCTGGTGATGAGTGTTCTTATACTATTGATTTTATATATGTAAGGGGTATAGCTAAGGAAATGGAGACCGAGGCCAGTAAAGGTCGGTTTGCGGTATATGCTAGTATGAAAGTGACCGTTATCGTAGGTGACGACGGTATCCAAAAAGGGTAGTTGGTTGTTCTGTTGTGTTTCGTGGGTGAATTTGATACTGCGATGTTTGGAGTTCAAATAATTTAGAAACAAATTCATGTGTGATGGATGTTTGAAAAGAACGAAAGTATCATCAATGTAGCATCGGTAGTGTAAAGGTTTGAATTCAGGCGGGCACTGTTCAAGCCACTTATTTTCATTATTTTATTTTATTTTACTTATTTTCATTATTCAAGCCACTTATTTTCAAGCCACTTATTTTCACAAGAATGCATTGGCATAGGAGGGGCCTAAAGGGGAGCCCGCTTGCAAACCCGCAATTGGTCAGTTTGCTTACCCTCGTTGTAATAATGTTTTATTTTTGTGTTAAATTGTTTGTAATTTTATATATTGGCCTTTTTTTCGTCTTTTGAATTATGTCTTTGGTTTTATGTACAATTGTTTTGCCCTTACGTTCATCCTCATTAATTTATACATATTGGAACCATGTTTTTATGTCTAATTGTTGTCTAACTGCGTATTTCTTTTTGGTTCATTAATTACAGCACTGACGATGGAGATTTGATCATCTTCGAAACGTTTCCAATAAATCATGAAGTTCTTTACGGCCGTCTTAGTTTACCTCTTCGTCCTTACAATCAGACGCCTGAGTGGCAAGCCTATAACGACGTATATATATATATATATGTGTGTGTGTGTGTGTGTGTGTGTGTGTGTGTGTGTGTGTGTGTGTGTGTGTGTGTGTGTGTGTGTGTGTGTGTGTGTGTCTATACATACACCAAGATCTTTTAGATTCATAGAGGATTTGATATTTTTGAGGAAATACAAGCAAACAATCAAAGTTCACTTTTATTTGTCTCCACCAATTTCTAGACCAAGGCGTAAGCTTTATATAAAAAAAAAATGTATATATATATGATAATAAAAACATAAATAAATAAAAGAAGCCCATTGGCACAAGTAGTTTTTGCAGTCTGTTTGGTAAAAATATACCATTGTTCATATACACTGCACAATCAATCAGGTTATAAATCCCTCATGAATGGTAAAACACTCTTCCGTGTTGATACAATGGTAAAAAAAAAAAAAAAAAAAAAAAAAAAAAACGCTAGATTTATTGAAAATGAGACTACAGTTTCGAAATCCACTTGGATTCTATCTTTAGGTCTGAACTGAAGATGGAATCCAGGTGGATTTCGAACCTTAAGTCTAATTTTCAATAAATCTAGTTGTAAGTAAATAAATTTAGTTTTAACCTCCCCTGTCTATATTCTTTTCGCTCAGACCAGACTGCCGAGTGGATACAATCGTGCCTAGTGTTACTTGACACATACGCGAAGTAGGCTATGTGTGGAGTAGGTAGTCATTTCCCTTTTGTTATTCATAGAACCCTCTCTCTCTCTCTCTCACACACACACACACACACACACACATACACACACACACACACACACACACACACACACACACGCGCGCGCGCGCGCGCGCGCGCGCGCACGCACAAGGAAAAACAATGTTCCCCAAAATAGGACGGGGAGAAAACCTGGAATCGATCACCGAATCCATATCGAAGCGCCAAGTATGCAGGCGAAACAATTAATTCATTATAGGGTAAAACAAATAATAGTCATATTTGTTCACATTATATATATATATATATATATATATATATATATATATATATATATATATATATATATATATATATATATATACATATATGTGTGTGTGTGTGTGTGTGTGTGTGTGTGTGTGTGTGTGTGTGTGTGTGTGTGTGTGTGTGTTGGGGGTGTGTATAAGTGCACACACACACACACACACACACACACACACACACACACACACACACACACACACACACACACACATATATATATATATATATATATATATATATATATATATATATATATATATATGATAAAGTTGGGCTTTCATCCCTCTCTGGAAGGGGAAAGGGATCGATGGGATTGTAGCAACTACCGTGGCATTACGCTGCTCAGCATACCAGGCAAGGTTCTCGCCCACATTCTTCTGAAACGGATCCGCAACCACCT
>NC_051423.1:6166124-6171124 GCF_015228065.2 Penaeus monodon | reverse complement strand
TAATAATAATAATAATAATAATAATAATAATAATAATAATAATAATAACAAAAATAATAATGAAAATAATGAAAATAATAATAACAATAACAGTAATAATAAAACACATAAGCGAAGAGGAAAATCGAAAGACAATGATACCCAAACTAAAATAACTCTCCTCTTCCTTTTCCCATAAATCATAATCTCTTCCGCTCTACCCCCTCCCCTTATCAACCCCCACAGTCCACCCCTCCCTGTAACCCCCTCGACCAAACACCCCGAAAACGAGGCCCATAAGCAAAGCTGCGAAAATGGGTCACCGGAAAAGCACGCCATTACCTAAAAGGAATTTTGGGTGGGCCTTTTCCCCCGCGTGATAATTCCCGAGGAAAAAGGAGCACAGCCGGACGTTTATTCCCATGAGTGAAAATTAAAAGTCAACACAGTAACGCCTCTCAAATTGTCGTTGATCAGTTCATGTTTATGGGTTTAATCAGGTGGCCGGGACAGGATTCAGGTAAGGAGAGAGGAGATAGCAAGAGAAATAGATAAAGGAATGAATAGATAGAGAGACGGATGGGTGGAGAGATAGATAGGAAGGTAGATAAAGTAATAGATAGGAAGGTAGATATAGGAAGAAATATACAAGTAGATAGATAGATAGATAGATAATTAACAAATAACAACAAATAACAAACAACAACAATAACAACAATAATAATGATAATAATGATAATAATAATAATAATAATAATAATAATAATAATAATAATAATGATAATAATAGCAATAAGAATAACAATAATAATTGTAATAATTAAAATATTAACAATACTAGTGATATCATTTACAATAAAGGCTATAATAGTGATACTATTAATAGTAATGAAAAACGATAACAGTAATAATAAAAATAATAATGAAAAATGCTAGCAATAATACTAACAATAATAATGAAAAAAATGTAGCAAAAATAATGACAACAATTGAAATAATCATCATAATAAATAAAAACGTATCAAAAACGTAAATAAAAAGTCTAAATTTACCATTCATATAACAAAAATCTATATTGTATAAATAAAAATGAAATTTAGAATGATGACAGAATAGTAATAACAGTAGCAGAAATACCACAAAAATATTTGAATGATATAAGTAAAGACAACAAACACAACACCATAAATAGGTATTTAAAAGTGTCAATAGACTAATAATCATGCAGAAACGACAGAGAATATTAATATACATAATTCAGTTGTCTTTCTCATTATACTGTTTGTACCAAGGACTGAGGAAACGAAAAACTGAGATCCCCCCCCCCCTTTCTCCTTCCTTTTCTCCCCGTCTTTCCATGATATAAAAGCGAGTATGTAGAAGGACAAGCAGAAGAAGGGGGGGCGGGGCGGTGGCGGAAGAGAGGTGGAAAAATCCTTGCTGAGGAAAAATATGTTTTAGCATCTCCTGAGACGCAAATCGGGCTCCAAGATTCCGAGAAGGAAAATCTTGTGTGCAGTGAGGTGGCAGGGAAAGAGGGGGTGGGGGTCGCCTCTTGGCTGGGGAGTAGGGGGGGGGGTTATGTTTGTTTGTTTGTGCTAGCAAGAGGAGGGTCGGCGTATGTGTGATATGATTTAGATGGGAGAAAGGGGTTTATGTGGGATTGTGTGTGTGTAGGTAGCGAGAGGGTTGGTATATGTGTATTTAATTGGGTGTAGTGTGTGTGTGTGTGTGTGTGTGTGTGTGTGTGTGTGTGTGTGTGTGTGTGTGTGTGTGTGTGTGTGTGTGTGTGTGTGTGTGTGTGTGTGTGTGTGTGTGTGTGTGTGTGTGTGTGCTTGTGCGATTTTGTGTGGGTATCTGTGTGAGCTGTATAGTTATTGCGTGTATAAGTGACAGCGTTAGGGAAAGAAAGATGGAGAAAGGGGGAAGGAGGGAGGAAAAGGGGGATGGTGAAGAAGGAAAGGATGGAGAAAGGGATAGATAGAAAGAGTTAGAGCGAGCGAGCGAGACTGAGAGAGAGAGAGAGAGAGAGAGAGAGAGAGAGAGAGAGAGAGAAACAGAGAGAAACGGAAACAGAGACATATAGACAGGCAAACAAACCGAAAGAGAGTGGAAGATATAGACAGTGACACAGAATAAAAAAAAAAAAATACATGTCAGCTCCTGTGTGCGCGAAACGAGCGGCAGAGTCAGAGGCGGCCGCCCACGCGTTTTTACATCCGCTTCTGTAGGCGTAGGCTTAGAGGCTCTGGTGGCCAAGTCTCCCGAAAGTAAATGCAATGTGACGCGGCCTTCCCTTCCCTGCAACGTAAGACTTTTGTTTCGTGTGAATCTCCTGCTGGTGGAACTTCTTATTTGTTTTCTTTTCTTTTTCTTCATTTTCTTCTTCTTCTTTTATTTATTTTTTCTTTCTTTATTTATTTATTCATTTATTGTTATATATTTTTGCTCCGTTTCTTTAAGTCGCTCTACGTTTTCCTCCGGTATGCTTTTGGGAAAAAATTGATGCATACGTGTATTGTACACTTATAGTGTACATGCACTTAAACATGCACACACATACACCAAACTCACTCACACACACACACACACACACACACACACACACACACACACACACACACACACACACACACACACACACACACACACACACATACACATTACACACACACACACACACACACACATACACATACACACAGTGCAATCTCCATTTTCATCATAACACAAATAATCATTTTGAACAATGATAATTGATTAATTAATTATAATCATTTACACTTATTTCCTATATGCCACAATTTGCCTTCAGGAAGTTTAGCAGTTGTTCCAAACGAAAATTATATCAGACGCCACATGAACACCTGTTTAAACCTTAATAGAAAAAAAAATAAAAAACAACTATACAGTCAATATCCTAAAATAAACCTTAAAAAAAAATACACAATGTATAAACATTAATCACAACCAACCTAATAACATTCAACAGAGTAAACAATAACCTTTACAAAACAAATACACAACATGGCATAATAACACACTAATTATTGTTACTTTTTTACCATTATCGGTAATGTTAATCATAATTATCTGTTATTACTGTAATCATAATAATTATTATCTCTTATTACTGTAATCATAATTATTATTATCTCTTACTACGGTAATCATAACCATTAACACAATGATTTCGATGCTATGCCCACTGTAATAAAATTTTATCTATTATTTTTACACATAGATGGCTCTACAAGTGCTTAGTCACCAAGGAGTCAGCTATTTGTCTTACCTGTCTCATCTGTTTACCCTTTTCCCTCATCCTTTGAAAGCTTCATTTCTATTATTTCATTGCCTTTGATGTTATTAATATTTTAATAACAATTTAATAATCATAATATCAATAAGAATTGTAAAAATGGCAATATTAATAGTATTGGAAAGAAAAACACATTTTCCCGCCAATTCAAGGAATGGGGAAATCAGGATCGGTCATTAGGGCTTACTGATAGACTCCTTGCTGGCTGAGCACACGTGGAGCCATCTGTATGTATCAAAACTCACTAAAATCTAAAGGGGGCAGTGCATAAACCCGCTGACATTGGGTTAATATTATCACCCCATCACAATCATTACTGTTACTTTTATTATTTGCGATTTTGTCGTTGTTATTCTCATCATTATTGATGCTACTATATTGCTATAGAATTGGTGTAACTATTTTATCACCATTGCATTTCTTTTCTGCCTTTGTTATTATCATTACTGTTATTTTCATAATTTAAATCAACCACAGGGTTATTGGGGTGCACAGCGTTAAGACTCGTACTATTATGATTATCATTATGGCAAGTATTGATATCATTACCATTAGTACTATATCATATCGTTAATATTAGTATTGCTACTATTCTTTTATTATATACAATCACTATTTCTCGCAGTAGTGGCTCTGATAATGTCATTACTTTTATAATTATTGCTGTAATCAATATTTTCATTATCATTTCAGACAACATTGCTACAATTAATATTGCTATTACTTTACTATTATTATTATTACTATTATCAATACTTTTATCTTTATCATTTTATTACTATTTTTCCTCTTTGCTATCATAACAATAATGACAATAATAATGATAATAGTAATAATAATAATTATAACAATGATATAAATAATAATAATAAAAAAAATAATGACTAATGCTATTATAATTATTATTATTATCAGAGTTATAATAGTAATATTTATTGTGATTACTGTTACCATCATCATTATTGTCACTACTATTATAATTACTGCAATTACTATTGTCTTTTTTCATTTATTATATACAATATCATTGTAATCTTTATTAGCATTTTAATTTCAGTAAAAGTAGCAGCAATGGTAACAATTTTATGATCATTTCCTTCTCTACTTTATCATGATTGGCTTTGAAATTATAAGAATAATACTTGTTGCAAGGAATCTAATATGCTAAGTTTACTTTATCTACAAACAAAATATTTCCAAGCGAAAAAAAGGCAATGAAAACGTAGAAAAAAATGATTTCTCTAAACTTCTGAAAGAGAAATAATGTGCACCACGCAACTGCGTACATGCAACATGCAATACCAAGATTTAGTTGCAAAAGCTTAATTTAATGAGAAAATATATATATAAAAAATGCGACCCAATGCTTTTCCATTGCCACACGTAACCAACTTAATCTCAATACCTGATCACCTGTCTTAATGATTATGCTAATGAGTTTGCGCTAATGGAATTATGGTAATTCTCATGCAACGGGATAATGAGGTGTAAGGATGAAGAAGAAGTAGAAGGAAAACGAGGAAAAAAGAGACAGGGAAGAATCGAGGAAGATGGGATTTGCGAAGAAGGGGATCGAGTGGATATTACTTTCGTTTTCTTATACTTGGGATTAGGTTTGTGATTGTTAATATTCATATATTTATGTTCAATATATTTGTGTGTGTGTGTTTACATATATGTAAGCACATATACATATACATAT
>NC_051423.1:6158624-6163624 GCF_015228065.2 Penaeus monodon | reverse complement strand
ATGGAGAAAAGAATCCCAAAGGAGGATATATAGATGAAAAAAAATATATATATACACCGAGACGGATTTATAAATAAAAATGATCCTGTGGGAGAGAGATAGATAGAGAAAAATATCCTAAAAGAGATAGATGGAGAAAAAGTTATGAGAAGGGATAGATAGAGAAGATATCCTAAAGAGATAGATGGAGAAAAGTTATTGAGAAGGATAGATAGAGAAGAATATCCTAAAAGAGATAGATAGATGGAGAAAAAGTTATTGAGAAGAATAGAGAAAAATATCCTAAAAGAGATAGATAGATGGAGAAAAAGTTATTGAGAAGGATAGATAGAGAAAAATATCCTAAAAGAGATAGATAGATGGAGAAAAAGTTATTGAGAAGGATAGATAGAGAAAAATATCCTAAAAGAGATAGATAGATGGAGAAAAAGTTATTGAGAAGGATAGATAGAGAAAAATATCCTAAAAGAGATAGATAGATGGAGAAAAAGTTATTGAGAAGGATAGATGGATGGAGAAGAAAGAAAAAGAGGAAGGGTGAAAAGACCATGAACTGAGACGGATAGGCGGAATAAAAATGGAACTAGATAGGTGAAAAAATAGAAGCAGAAAGAGAATAATAGAGGAAGAAAAATATTCTAAGGGAGATGCATAGGGAAACGGATCTTAAGAGAATATATATAGGAGATGCTGAGGGAAAAAGATAGAGAAAGAAAAATATTTTGAAAGAGATAGATAGATAGGTACGTAATTGCTTGGACAGGTAAGGTGAGAAGAGAGAAATAGATATATAGATAGATAGATAGATAGATAGATAGATAGATAGATAGATAGATAGATAGATAGATAGAGAGAGAGAGAGAGAGAGAGAAGTGGAGAAAATAGTAGAAAGAAAATAGGAAATAGAAAGACTTAAAGGAAAAAGGAAAATGAACAGATAAATATGCAAATAGAAGAGGAAATGTCCACAGATGGTACCGAAGACAAAGAAAAATAAGATAACAAATAAACAAACAAAAGAAAAGCAAACAAAACAAAAGGATACATCAGTTAATCATTCATACACACACAAACAGAAACAGAAACACACACAGACACACAAACACACACACAGACACACAAACAAACATACAAACAAAGACAAACAGAAACACACAAACAAAGACAAACAGAAACACACACACTCACAAACACACAGACACAAACAAACACAAACAAACAACCAGCCAACCATTCGTTCCATGCACGTCCCTGCCCAACGCGAGCGTGAGTATGGAACAGAACCTTCCATGAACTGTTACCTACGAGCAGTTTCGTGGATTATGCATTATACATTATGCCGACCATGGTGAGAGGATCGTGAGGCAACCCACCCCCTCCCCCCGCTAAAAAAAAAAGAGGCAACCCAAAAATAAGTCTTTGTCAGAGATGAAACATGTAATTTGTTTGGGTGAGATGAATGGCCCAGGGTGTCAGATATGAATAATGAAAGGGTGTGTGGGGTTCGGGAGGAGGGAGGGAGGGAGGGAGGGGGAGGGGGAGGGGGGAAGGCGTCACCTGGCGTATAGAGGAGATGCGAATCGGATAAGGAATGGAGGAGGGGAGGAGAAATGGAGGAAGGAGAAGAGGGGGGGGGGGTAAAAGAGAGGGATGAATGGAAATGGGAGAGGAGGAAGGAAGAATGGATGAGGAAGAGGGGGAGGGAGGAAGAAAGGGAAGAAGGGGAGGGAGGAAGGAAGGGAAGAGGGGGAGGGAATGAAGGAGGGAGAAGAGGAGGAAGGGAGAAAGGGGTGAGGGAGAGAAGGGAGATGGAATGGAGAGGGAAGAAGAGGGGTAAAGGAGAAAAGGGGGGAGGAGTGGATGATGGAGAAGGGGAAGGAATGAGGAAGGGAGAGGAGGAGAGTGGAATGGAGGGTTGAGAAGAGGGGAAAAAATGGAAAAGGGAGGAATAGAGAAGAGAAGAAGAGGTGGAAGGGAGAAAAGAGAGAGGAATAGAAAAAAAATAGGGGGGAGGGACGAAAGAGTGAGAAGAGAGAGATGGAATGGGAGAGGGAGAACAGGAGGAGAAATGGAGGAGGAGGAAGAGATGGGAACGAGGAGGGAGAAGATAGGAGAGAAGAAGAAGAGGAGGAAGAAGAAATGAGAAGAGAGGGGACAAAGAAGACATGAGAAGGGGAAGTGTACGAGGGAGAAGATGGGGGAATGGAAGAGGAAGAAGAGAGAGAAGGGATGAATGAGGGAGAAATTGGGGAAGGAAAGGAGGGGGGAGGAAGAAAGGAGGAAGGAGAGGATGGAGGAAGAATGGAGGATGAAAGAAGGGAAGAGGAAAGAAAGATTGGGTGAAGAGAGAAAGAGAGGGAGAATGAGGAAGCAAGTAAAGGGAATAAAGGAAAGAAGGAGATATGGTAGACGGAAAAGAGAAGGAGGAATAAGGAAATAAAGAAAAAATAATAGAAAAATCGAAAAAGTGCGGGTAAACGAAAAGAGAAGCAAGGTTGAGGAAGAAGAAAAGAAAGAGGAGAGAGAAGAAGAAGGAAGAATGAGAAAAAGAAGGAAAACAAGGAGATAGAAAAAGAAAGTACAGAACACGATGAGGAGGGGAGAGAAGGGGAAGCTAAAAGTAGGTGAGGATTAAGGGGGAAGGGAAAGTGGGAATAAGGAAGAGAAAGAAATAGCAAATTTCATTAGAAATCTATTCCACTCGTGAAATCGGTTTGCCATAATGGTCAGGTGTCGAAATGGGACATTACACGTAGGGTGTCGCAAAGCTTTTCCAGACATCTGTAAGTGTCGATATTTTTCGCAGCGACTCACCAGAGGCTTTTTATAGTCCAGAACTTGGAGGAAATTTAATCGATGTTATTGAATGATATCCCACTTCAACAAGTGATATATAATCGCTATAAGTAAAGGCCATTATCAAAATCATGTTTTCACTAAAGGTTGCATAACCAATGAACTCTACATTACTGTATATTTATCAAAATTATAAACAATTGAATTTGAATAAGCTGATTATACTACAACTAATGTTACTCTGCTAATGGATATGCTGAAGCTGGTACTGGAAATCTTTAATGGTTCACGTGCCAACTGAGGTTATTAGTTTGTTTGTTCTTAGGTAACTCAAAGGTTGACCCCTGTTCATTGCGACAAATTTAGAAAAGGTATGAACGAGAATGAATATCTTCTCAGTGTAAAAGATCTATTTGACAAGTTTCGATTATATCTTCATGAGAATATATATTAATGACGAAGATATATTCGAAGCAGATCAAATACGCCTCTTGCACTGTGAAGATATTCATTCCCTTTCAACCTAACGGTCATTGTTTTCTCCGGATGTTCTGTGATCTTCGTATCTGCAACTTCAGTAAAAGTCTTAACGCGAAAACGACGGACGCAGAGTAGCGAGGCGACGTTTTCAAGCAGGCAAAATTCCATCCACTCAGGCATTACACGTAATGTTACGATAGCCGACGCTCTCTACAAAGACGTCATATTGCGTTACCTGCCGTTTAAGGGCTAAACGTAAAAGTACTTTAAGTCACTGATGTTCTTTCAAGTTCTTTGGCATTGGCCCATGCATTAGCGATATGCCTATGATAAAATATGCTTGCGTTTAAGTACAAAAGTCAGCCATTGCAAATCCTTACGGTTGAAAAATAGAGTGAAAATAACACTTAAAGCTAAACAGTATTATGGAGGAGCATGTATATAAAGAGTGCAATATGAGCGTTCATATTAAGTGCAACTTTAAATTTAAAAGTGGTGTTTCGATACTGCATCATTTCACCACCACGAGGATAAAATGCTCTATCGTTGGAAGCGAACTATTAGAACATTAAGATATTTTGGACACATTTAAGTGTGTTGAACGGATGTAACAGTGAGTGTCTGTACATATTCAATATTCCTAAAAGGCTTCTACTATTGATGTTGCTGTGATATTCTTTACAACCTTTTGTCTTTGAAGGCGCCCAACAGAACTACAGAGCTTGTTGTTAAGTAATGCGAACTGATAAGAAATAGCCATGTCTAATCTCTGAGGACACTCCTACTCCGTTGGTCGGTCCAACTGAATCAATCTAAGGTGGTCATTGGATGAACGAGTGGTTAGCCAAAATTCATCTTTGATCAGACGATGCAGTTACCCCAGTTATGGCACTGAAACCAGGAGCTGAAACCAAGACAGTTTTTGCTATTGGCATCAGTCCTAGAGGCACAGAGACCTATGAGATATCATAGTCAGCTTGATTGCAGCCAGAATACCACACTAAAGTTACTGAAATCATCCAGTACAACATGGATATCTCGTCAAGGACAACTATCTCCCAAAATGCTGGAAAGTATAAGTGTGTAAGAGTTTATGGCAGTAGCTATTCCCAGACGATGGTAGCTGTTGCTTCAGCTCGAGGGGCAATAGGTAAAAGTACGCTTTATAACTGTGCTGTGGCCAGCTCTTCTCACCCCCAATAGGGCTAACATCTCCGCCTCTATTCATTTCAAATCGCTGAAAGTAGTAGCAGTTTTGACGCAAAATCACTCAGCATTACTTCAGAGGTGAGCGGCGAGCTTTTAAAGAACGTTTTCTGGTTGCTTTGCTCCGCACCTCACACTGGGTCATGTAGCTCGGGTTTCCCCTTTATATATAGCCAAATAGCCTTCACCACAGGACCCCCGCATAAATAACCAGATTGGAAGTAAATGTACTCATTCCCCCATTAATTTTCCTCTGTAGGTCTCTCGGGGAGGTATACTGACCACGACTGCATCCAAAGCCACCCATTGAATCCAGGGCCCTGTGAAGCAGACTTTGGTATGTGGCTAGGAGGCGTCCACACCCCACCGAGCCCTAACTCCGTATCTCTGGGAATTACTGCAACTTCAAGATCCTCTACAATTCAGCCTATGACCGCAAGGCACCCAGTGGACATGGATGGACACGAAAGTGGCACTGGAGAAGTCTATGGATGTTAGGTAACAGATGTGAGCGGGAA
>NC_051423.1:6141124-6143624 GCF_015228065.2 Penaeus monodon | reverse complement strand
TATGTGTGTTGTTTGTGTTTTGTGTGTGTCGTTGTAGTGTTGTGGGGTGCGTCGTGTGTGTGTTTTGTGTTGTGTTTTGTGTGTTGTGTGTTTTGTGTGGTGGGGTGTGTGTGTGTGTGCGTGGTGTGTGTAATATATGATGTGTGTTTGTGGGGTTGCGTGCATGTTGGATGTATGGTTGCTTGATGAAATGGTATTTTTAGTGTATGTATATGTAGTGTGTATATGTATATGTCTGAAATGTGCATGTTGTGTCATTGCATTCCTAAGAAAAAGCCAAAACGGATAGGCATGAATAATTACAAAAAATCAAATTTAGTAAAGAAAAATGTATTACAAAATATATAATATTAAAAAACAGATATGAGCAAAGTTTAAGTTTTATCAAATTTAAAGCATTTAACACAAAAAAAAAACTAGAAATATATTATATATATAACAAACAAACACAAAATAAAAAAAACCCAACACAAAAACAATCCAAAACAAACAACATATATATATATTTATATAATAATATATATAATATTATTATATATATATATATATATTATACATATTATATAATATTAATATATATTTATATATATATTAAAAAACAACAAAAATACATCCCCAAAAAAAATAAAAAACACACACACACACACACACACACACACACACAACACACACACACACACACACACACACACAATATATATATATAATATATATATATATATATATTTTATATATATAATATAAAAAATTATAATATCCATAAATAATAATTAAAAGTATAAAAAAAAAAAAATAATAATAATATATAAATAATATATATATTATACTATATATATTAAATATATATATATATATAATAATATAGTATTATATATATATATATATTATTATTTAAAAAAAATAAATATGTTTGGGTGGGGTGAAATAAATATATATATATATATAATATATATATATATATTAATATTAATATATTATATATATATAATATATAATATAAAAAAAACAACAAACACTATATAAAAGAAAACGCACAAAAAAAAAAAAAACCAAAAAAACAAAAAAAAACACACACACACACAACAAATTTAAAAAATAAAGAAAAAGATAGAGAGAACAGGAGAAGAAAAGAAGAGAGAAAAATGGGAAGAAAAAAAAGGGAAAAAAAAAGAAAGAGGAGAATCGAAAAAAAAAAGAAAAGGGAAAAAAAAAAAAGAGACAGAGAGACAGCAAACAGCAGACAGACACAGAGAAGGACGGAGACAGAGAGAAATAGAGAGAGACGGAGACAGAGTGAATAGAGAGAGAAGACAAGAATATAAAAAAACATACATACAGACAAACCATACAAAACCAGCACGACAGAAAACAGCCCGCAGCAGGGACAGAGACAAAGACAGACAGAGAGAGACAAACACACAAATAATACTAATTAAACGCGCGATATGATGAGGTAATCAATTTTAAAGAGTTGAAAGCCGATGGGGACCGCCTACCAGTGCGATAATGACTTCTCTAATGGGGTTTAATTATGGTGGAAAGGAAGGTTATGGCGGGCAGTGCTTACGAGGTATTTCGTGTAGAAAACTGCTTTCCAGTAAGTGTTTATGCATAATCTGGCTGTCGGGTGTACCGAGTGGCTTTTTCGGTCTGTATGTTTGCCTATACTCACCAGCATACCCGCTAGCACATACGCTCTTACAGACAAAAAAACAAATACACACACGTTCACACATACATAGGGGAGTAGGTAGTGATAGACATACAACATGCATACATAGGGTAAGTAATGCAATATATAATATATAATAATATAATATTATATATATATAATATATATATATATATGATATATATATATATAATATATAATATATATATATATGTATATATATAAATATATATATATATATATATATATATAATAAAATTATACAATATATATATATATATATATATAATATATATATAATATATAAAATATAATATATTATATATATTTGTGTGGTGTTGTGTGTGTGTGGGGTGTGTGTGGGGTGGGGTGTGTGTGGTGTGTGTTTTGTGTGGTGTGTGTGTGTGGTGGTAGGTGGGTAGGTAAAAAGATACATAGATAGATTAGATACACACACACACACACACAATCACACACACCCCCACACACACAATCTCGCAGACACACACACCCCACACCACACACTCACATATATATATATATATATAATATATATATATATTATATATATTATATATATATATAAAATATGTATATATATATATCATGTATACATACATAGATAAATAGATAGATAGACAGACAAGTGGACAGATAGATAGATAGATAGATAAATAGATAGGTTGATAGATAGAGACCACACACACACACACACACACATATGCACACACACACACGCACACACACCCCATCCATACATATATATATATATATATATATAATATATTTTATATATATATATATATATATATATATAAAATTATTCCA